>NW_008751687.1:2270212-2288728 GCF_000715545.1 Opisthorchis viverrini | reverse complement strand
CAACGTGACTTTGAGACTTTTGCTGAGTGACTGTTGTTGTGACCGCCGGTTGGCTATATTTGACCGCTGCTAACACTAAACGTAAACAAACATTTCAGCTACAAACACTGAACTAATATATTCACGCTTGTGGAATAATATGTCGATCACCGGAGATCTGGGATACCAGGATGATAGAACTATTCCTGGTGTGGTGGTTCAACGGAATACGGAACTACGGAATCTCCTATTTCGAACTGTGAGTCAAAATTTACTTGTATTTTTCTCCTTGTGACTTAGTATCTGACTTACATCAGTAATTTGGTTCATTCACTAGAGACTCCATAGGGCCGTTAACTACTATAGCATGATGGTAGGGGAGCGTTCATGGAACACAGGTGGTTGAAAATGGCTTTGGTGCCGCTTAAACGTTCACCCTGTGGGTGCGCCCACAGACCTCGACCTAGAGTACGAAGCTTGTCATCACAACATTGGCCGCGACATGGCATTCAGTCTTGCGGATAACAGCGGTCAGGGGGCCATTCGGCAGGTCATCAAGACATAGAACTCATCGTTCATTGATGTAGATTATCACCAAATTGTGGAGAGTTTGTCCTCCAACACTGAAGGCAGACTATGAAGTAGTAGTCGAACAGTCGCTTGACAACAGCTAGCCCTGCACAATCAGGTTATTAATGCAGTTTGTGGCTTGTCGGTTTCCAATAAATTCACTTTTCTGACCAAGCGTTCTAGCAGCTTGCATCATCTTTCTACAGTCGAAGGTCGTCGCCTGACAGTCAGAGACGATACCGCTAGGCTGTGTTTGGATGGGAATTGACTCCGGCAATAAACAGGTGTACGTTTATCCCAATACATCAAAAAGTGTGACTTTCGCTTACCACAGGCAGACGTAAAAGTTGGCTCCATTGGTTGATATAAGGCTCAGGTGCAAGTACGAACCGAGTTGCCAATCATTTGTGAACACCGTGAGGATGCACAAAAAACTGAATGGTATAAAGAACGACTTTCTTACACTTCCGCGACCAGGACCCATGCCAGAGGACCTGGTGGGTGGCACTAGCTGTCATGTGGTAAACCAAAAAAAAGAATATAGCCGCCCAGCCCTTCAGATTGTTTGACGGTCACAGTCGAAAGTTGTGGGCCTCATCCAGTTGTGCACGTGCTACCCGCTATCCTGACAGACCACCTGGATGACATATTCCAGGTAATCTGTGCACAAATTTTTGTGCCCTTGTTTGCTTCCGTAGTTATAAAGTGAATCAACCCATACCGTATATGTGTGGCCCACTTGCTGGTGATGCACAACCTGTCATCAATAAGATATGAAGGAAGACCGGGTTTGGATCTCTACAGAAATTCCAAATCAAGATGAACTTTGTGTGGATCAGATCACGATTATTTTCATCGAGGCGGGAGATTCGGTGGGAAGTGCGCCAGCCTTGGTTGGAAATGTTCTTTAAGTAAATGCCCATGTTAGTGGAATCTGGGTGTTTCTTGATGGTTTGGTGTGTGTGGTAAGCGGAGCATCATGTCAGATCCCATCGCCCATGGAATTCGGATGCAGTTCTATGCATTATGAGAGTCTAAGTATGGTACTGTCCACCAAACTTACTCTTGCACAGGCTGGGCAGTTCAGTAAGAGGCGTAAAATATCTCCTTTCGACAGAATATGCATCCATGCCGTCCGTCTCAGGGAACGTTCACAGGTTGTACGTACACGGTAAATGCAAGATACCCTAAAATAATCTACCCATGTCAGTCTGTACTGTATGTGGTGCCTGAGATACCATAAAACCGCTTAAGCAGAGATATTTTTGTCTGCATTTGGATTACACATGGTCATCAAGGCCATCGTCAACTGCACCAGGAGTGTACGATCCTATTTGCGGCGTTTTTCGAGAGTGACCGGCATGTTACCTAAGTAAGCAAAAAGCAGGCATCGACTCATTCGACATTGGTTTCGGCACTTGACGCAAGAGTTGTAGATAGTTTGGTTGTTCATCACCCTCGTAAATCTCTCTGCAACGTATTACGCAATTTTGATGACTTCAGTTCCGTACTTCAGCAGAGAGCTGCGCTGCACGCCAGACGTCAGTTCAGCGGCGCCAATCGAAAAGTATCATGGTTAGCTGGCTATTTTCCAGGTGCCATTAAAGTCCTCGTACCAACAAAGAGTAAGCCGGCTGAACATATGTTTTTCGTCAAAGGAAATTTATCAGATTCACAAGCTGTGACTAATTAGCCCACGCGCGATATGCCTTCTTTAACAATAAAAAATTTTCGGTCCATTTTTGAGCACACGCCAAAAATCCACAGAAATATTGGTCGAGTTTCATCCAAAGTAATTTAAGATGGATTAAAAGAAAAAACACATGGAGGACCCATTTTTCACAAACCCGTACATCACTTTCACAGACAGGTCACGCTTATTTGTGACCACTGGTGTTCTAAAGCAAATTTGAACAAAACGCCAAATGACTTGCCAAATAACACGGTTTTGCGCAATTGAGACCGAAATCTGTAGTTGCGGATGCCGCTCGCTAGAAGCCTACATGAGTTAGTTCTGCCGACGTTGTGGGAGATTTGAAGCTCCAATTTTTACGGGGAAATAATCTTGCCTGTTTGCACCTTCTGGTGACATGTTACTCATTGCATTTTGTTTAGGTGAGCGAAATTGCAAGGTCACGGACCATCACTGCTTCGAATTTTGATGCCAATTTACGCGAGACTCAGCATGAAATCGCAATTTGGCAAATTTTTGTAGTTCTTTGGTGTTCGTTAAGGACAAAATAATATCTACAGAACATCTAACGCAAATTCCATCCAAGAACCTCGGTCACTGAAATTAGTTTCCTTTGCAATCCTTAGATTTAAAAATTGAGATAATTTTGTTCAGCGAACTTCTCCTGTGGAGCTCAGCTTCCACTATTACAACATTATTGGACAACAGCATAAACTGTGCAATGGCGAAAAGGGAGCCTTCTGTGTGGATGACCTCCTTTTCAAGGTATGCATAACTAACTTGTGGATAATACAGCGTCACAAGATAGCTTCGGGTGAATCACCAACACGATGGTACCATTTCTATTAGAAATACGACCTACATAGTTGGCGGCTGCCATAAACCGGCCACGGTAGCCGTTGTCGCCAACCTCAAATACTTATCCTAACTTCTGGGATTGTGTGTACGCGACGCTGCTTATGGGGTCTCGCCTATGCGTGGCAGCACAGTCTAACGACCAACGACGGCCCTTCATACTCATACCTCTACAAGTTGTCACTCATCTCCAATACTTATTGCAACTATTACGCCCACGTCCATGTGCGGCTCTAATTACGGGGCATAACCTGTGCATAGTAAGCTAATCCAACGGCCAACGACGGTCCTTCATACCCATAACAATACGCGACGCCGCTTAGCTTTGCCGCATATTGTAAACACGAGGCCAGTACCCATGCGGTCGGTAAAAATCAAGCCTAAGCATTGTGTGAGAGCCTAATCTGACGGCCTGCCACACTCATTGCTATACTTGATGTTGCCTTACTTGGATACTTTCGTGCCTGCTGGGTCCATGACCATGTGGAGCGTTGATTAGCCGGTAACCCTATCTAACCTAATCTGTAGGTGTGCCACTTACGATAAACACCGGGCCAGCATTTATGCGGACCGATGAATGCGACGACTAAATTACGCACACAAACCTAATCTACCGGCCAACAATGGCCCGTCATACCCATAACTATGCGCGATCTCCCTTAAAATGAGGCCTTAACCATGCGTGCTCTCCTAATCTAACGGCCACGAGCTTCCCGTCATACTCGTAAATGTAGTTGATATCGCTAATCTTGGCCACGTACCGCAATTTCTAGGCTTGTGTCTATGTGCAATTTAAGTATGAGGCATCAACTATGCCTAGTACTCCAGTTCAGTGGCCAGCGGCGTCCCGTCGTACTCGTAACCGTACTCGACGTCACATCCATAGTAACGGCTGTGCCCTTGCACTTGCTCACAGGTGCCTATAGTCCCCGAATATACATAATAGACTAACCCAATGACCAGCGGCGGCCCTTCATATTTGTACGCCGTCCGCTTGCTATCCCAATACTTAAAAAAGGCCCAACCGCTTTTAACAAATCATGTTTCTATTTCTGGTTGTATCGGTACAAACATAATGTGATGTCAGTCAAGTTCCCAGTTTCAGAAAGCCGCTTTAACTCGACGAGGAAAATGTATAATCAATCATGACTCGTACACATGATTAAACAATGTCGTAGGGGATAACTCACCAAGTGCCTAATAAATCCCCTGGTCACAATTTTCGGTCGGTAACCGTGCTCAACCTGGAGTCTTTTTGCTATAAATGTGAAATTGCTTCCTCAATTAATCCGATTGGCGATAACGAAGAAGTGTGTACGTCGATAGTTCGGTAGCGGGATTCAAAAACGTCAAACGTGCACCCATGGATGAAGCCGTGGCGAAAATCTAGCAAGTTGCCAAACACCTGAAAACACCGTGAATCCGCTTATCAAACGGGTCAGATCTCACGGGCATGCAATAGAACAACCCGTACTGCAGCCTGATACACATGTTGCTCGATATTCACGGATGTAGCGATTTAACGCCATAGGTGCTATTAACTGGTAAATGTGACCCGAGCCTTGCAGGTATGTGCTTCGACCTCATCTGTCACGCTACCATCGAAACTAGTACAGCTTTGAAGGTATATAAAACGATGTACCACAACACCTCTCTGCGTGGTTATACCGGTTTGCTCCAGATACCCTGTACTATAATAGCACATATAAGCGACCGCAAACCCTGCTAGTCCACTGAGTACGAATCTGCCCCATACTGTCCCAATTCATGATTCGTCGTCACCACCTTAATTGTGGTAAGCGTTCTTTCCGCGCTCCATTATCGCACTTCATCCTGTCAAATGTCTCCTCAAGCTCACAGAGCTTTATTGATCTCCAACCGGACAAGAAAACTATCGGCGATCTTATGTAAGCTTAGTGTGGACTCTGAGGGGTCCTTCGTCCAACCATAAACATCGCTCTCCTCACAGAATCACACATCCCAGCCCAGTCACCACAAAAATGACGTCCTTTACGGGGCTGTCCAGAAACCGAAGTATCTCAGTGCAGTGATGTCATGGCACTGCTATATCCAGTTTGATAACAAACTCGAAACTAGCCACTTCATGTTCTTGCACTATATTGTCTACATATTCCATTGTCCGCGAACAAAATCACGCTTGATTCTGATTGTAACCTTATGATCGTGTCAGACAGACCATCATCCACCAAATTGGAATAAAAAGCACGATGGCCTGAATTTCTGGGTAAAAAGTGAACACCAAGGGATGGAATCACTTTGGTCAGTTCATCCAACAACACCTGCACTTTCTCTTTATCTTCGAAGGTGAAAACGATGCCTGCATCCTCCAGATCGATAATAATTTGCCAGGAGGTATTTAAAACTTGGTTCAGGTGGCATCTCAGCACTCGTCTCGTTATTTCATTGATCACGAAATTAAGTGGGGAAGGAGAGGGTGCGCCTTCGACGGATACCGCTTTGTGTAAGGAAGCTTTTGGAGCTCTCTATATCTATCCGTAGCATGTCCGCCCCTTCAGCAACTCCCGTTACGACGATGCAAAATCTGCATGGTTGACAGTTCTCTTCAACTGCACGCTCTCTCCCCGGAGATACTCCTTCCGCATGGTGAACGTCTTTATTCGCCTTCTGCAATGAAGGAAGGGAAACCAAAATGGAAGCAACCTTTGTCGGACACTTGTGTTTCCGGCCTGAGCTTGCCCTGGCTGTGGCACGTATCCCGTACAATCCCCCAATAAATTGGAAAATTCATTGATAGAAGAGCAAAAATGGCTACAGGGACTCACCGAATACACGCAATATGATGCCTTTGGGGCAGTTGCCTTTGCAAAGCTCCACGGTTTCTTAAGCTCAAATCGGGGGTCCGCTCATCGCATAAGCACGCAAAACCACCAGACAGCCCTGATCTCATGCCTCCGCAGGCTCCGACCTAATTCACCCGACCCAAATCTGGCCAATGCACGTCCCTCATAATCACATATACCCACACCAGTTAGCACCGACCGCATACCTATTATCTGCACCCGAATATCGATTGACTTTTGAAATAGGTTCGTGTGGCCTCAATGAAGTATCTAGGAATTGTTACAACTTTTAACTGTAAGTTTGGGCGGCTTTTTAACTCCCATCAAAGTACATTCTAAAGTACTTTTTGGCAACATTTTTTTATTTTGTGTCTCCAGTGAATAAGCGGCTGTCTTATTGCCACGGTCAGAATGAAAGAAACGAACCGCTGTGGACTCTGGATGGACCCAAGAATGTCCCAAATGCAATGACAACCCAAAACGGCTCATCCAAGATGTTTATGTGCGGGTTGTACACTAACCCAATTAAGGCGTCGCGACGACAGTATGGCGACTACCATACCCAGTCTGATGACTTGCCCGTAGTTCACTATATCTGTGAGGTTTTTAGGGGCGAACGTTACGTGCCCCCACAAGACCGTCTCAGTCCGTTTACTTTGTGCAAAGACTTGAAAGCGGTGAAAACTCTACTGTGTGGTTTGCTTGTTCTGCCCACAAACCAAATAATTTATCGAACGGAACTATTGGTGGCTCGGTATATCAGTGAAGATCAAGCCTTGCCTTGCGCCAGATATGACGTGTGCTGACCATCATAAATAAACGAAAACTATGCTAACTGTGATCAGTTCCTTGGCTTCGGCGGGAGGCTTGCGGCATTGGCACAGGAATTTTCATATACAGGCCGCGAATGGCTGCTCCATTGTGAGTTTGCGCGGACGCATTTGGCTTGATTACTGTCCATGTCCTTTTGAAATTGTTTCCAAATCAATCAGGGAAGAAAACGGGGACACAGCGCGCGAAGCCATCGGGAGTCATTAAAATATACTTTCCGTGCCCGTAGTGGGCTTCGAGATCCTTTGAAGATTTTCTAACGAAGCTGCAGTGGCGTGTAAAAATTTTAAGGGCCCCAATGTGCATCATCAAAAGCTGAAACGTCATGTTAACAAATTCCTCCTTCATACTGCGGTTTCGGAGAAATTTTGGGTGTGCTCGGCGTTGTCGGTGTAAGTCTGCTTGCAGGACAGGTGCTAAGCCCATAAAATACGTTAGCAGAGATTAAACGGAGAACGTTGCATAACGGATAAATGGAAGAATGAATCGCGGGAACACACTGTACAGTGAATCTGCATAGACACGCTGTTGGCGAGAGGTCGGGGTGAGAAGCTTTCTGGCAACGTGCGTTAGTATTGGTGCGCAGGACGAAAGGTAAAGCGAGTAGAAAATGACTGACTTTGTGGAATGCGAAAATTGAAAGTCCGCCGAGGTTGTCAGCTGATTCGAACGATCTCGCCCCAGGGACGGAAGCGGACAAATGAAGAACTTCTCACTTGCAGTTAAAGGAGTATGCGGGCACAAGGACAAAGTTAAGAGGCATGAAAGAATGGTTGAGGGGGTGCCATCACAGTGGATACGACAGTACCGTGCCATTACCCCACTGACATTCCCAAGTTTCCGGATGGCATTGCTGCGGATGTCATGATTCGGGTATTTAAACGAAGGATGTGAAGTTCCGCAGGCAGCATGATTATGGTTTGTCCGGGGGGATACACATAGAGGGGACAAACCTGACGTAGGCTGTTAGATATTTTTCGGTTCATTGAGAGATCTGAAATGTAAAACATGAACAAAATGGTACAGATAACGAACATACAGGGTGTATGAAATAGGTGCGAAATTTAAGCTTGAGAAGGGAGGGAATAGGACGAGATCAGTAAGGACTGATGAGTTTGAGGCGATATGGGATTGCAGGTAGCCCATTAACATCAGTGGCTTAGTGTAAAAGTTTAAGGGGGGTTGGTGTTTAGTAGCCTAGACGCCGAAAAATGGCCATTCTCGCCAATATAATTCTATCGTAGTAAAAGAGGCACAGCTGAAGCAGTATTGGTATGCAGGGAGGTGGTGTAATAATGGGGCGCAAACACGTAAGGGCTGATGGGGATAAAACCACCTGCGAGATAAATTAGTTCATCAAGAATTACTTACAT
Source organism: Opisthorchis viverrini (assembly GCF_000715545.1). Classification (NCBI taxonomy): domain Eukaryota; kingdom Metazoa; phylum Platyhelminthes; class Trematoda; order Opisthorchiida; family Opisthorchiidae; genus Opisthorchis; species Opisthorchis viverrini. The sequence goes on along the minus strand of NW_008751687.1, from coordinate 2,280,605 downwards.
GGGAAAATAATCACCATAATTTAGGAGGGAAAGTCAATGTTAGGCAAAGTGTCACCGGTCCCCGGAGCACTACTGTCAGCTTCAACCAACAAGCGGTGCGTGGCGAGCAAGTTCATAGGCGCTAGTCTTGAACGCCAGTAAGGTATAATCAGGAATAGACAGATGAAAAGATCTGCTCCCTTACGCCTCAGAAAATCATATTCCAAGTCATAACCGTGGAAGAAAGGTTCGTTAACTTCCGATGACCACTGTTAGGTTTGATGGATGCAATGTTTTCAGCATACGAGCTTTACTAACGATGTCCCAGTGGGTTGATGAAGGCCTTAATGGCACCACATATTTTATACGACCCACACCTGTTGTCCAAGGGTTCTAGCGAACCGCTCGATATTACCGTGGAACATCCGAGCGACTATTACCGGCGGTACAGTCTCCCATCACAACCGGTGAAGCATAACAGGCTTACCACAGCCAGCTCCAGAGATATCCAATATGTTAAATGGCTAAAATATTCGTCGTGTATCATCCGTTATGTTGACAATGAAATTCCCCACGTTTATTATGCCCCCATTTGTAACCCCCGCCCCATTTTTGTGTTTAGTGTGTATATATGGACTGACGTTTGTTTGTCCTTACCACTTCACCCATTTGGCCTTGAGGTCATCCGGCCATTTGTATCTGACTTTGCACGTGTGACTGTCGCACGTTGGAGCCTGTTTGCTCCCTTGCTTTGCACTTTTGAAGTCCAAGCGGACTGTTTGTTTTGGACGCGTATCTACTGTCGAGGTTTGTACAAATTGTGAATTTCTCTTACCCTAATAGTACCGTATAGAAACCCAGCTCCGACTTTGTTTTGCCTACCCGGAGGTTCTGGTATTACGCGTCACTCGAAGATACCGTTCGACCGTTACAGTACTCGACATCTTACGTCGTCTTGTTTGAAGGAAAGATGTCAACCTTTGGAACAACTGTGAAGGAAACCGGATCCAAGGACACGGAAACGATTGAAGCTGCGGAGGAAACAGTTGCAATGCAGTTTGCTTCGCGCCCTGGTTCTTGTAAGTCACTTTGTGCTTCTAGTCGTAAAGGTAGTGTAGCTATGAAAGCTTTAAGGATTGCTCAGCTCCAGGAGTACCGGGTTAAGCGGGAGGTCGAACTCCAGCGGGCTCTCTTAGAGGCGCATAGCAAAACTGAGTTAGCCAAAATTGAGCTAGAGGCCGAAGAGGACTCACCAGATGAAGTCTGGGAACCAGTGGCCCTAAATGAACGATTAGCGGGGTACGTGAAGCAATGTCAGACAGGTGAAAGACCATTAAGATATGCTGATGATATCAGAGGGCCAGAACCAGCCATCTCCGTCACTCCAGCATCAGCCACTATGGACCTACCAAAGGTGGAACTATCATACTTTGATGGTAATCCGTGTCATTACTGGAGGTTCACCCGCCAATTTGAGTTATATATTGAGAGCAAGGTGCAGGACGCCGGTCAGAGGCTCCTTTATCTGATCCACTACTGTCAAGGCGACGCGAAAGCGGCCATTGAAGAATGTGTGATGCTTCCGCCGGAAGTAGCATACTCCAGGGCACGGGAGATTTTACGCAATCTCTTTGGCCAGCCTCATATTATCGCTCGCTGTCTACTAGAAAGCCTGTTTCGTTTTGCACGACAGACCACTGGAGCAGCCAAGTCCTTGTCGGACTTGTGTATAAAAATGCGCAGTTGCGAAATTGCGCTGACGCAAATGTGTTACGTCTCAGACTTGCACTCACTAGCGGTTGTAGAGAGAATTGTGCGTTCTCTTCCTTCGCCATTGCAGCACAAATGGGCTGAGGTGGCAGATAAGATATCTGTGAGTGGCCGGGATCCAACGTTCACAGACTTGACGGAGTTTGTGAACACGCGCTCTCGTGTTGCAAGGAGTCGGTTCGGGCAACTGGCTCGAGATGGGGACGTAAGACGCCCCCCTGTAACACCGACTTCTACCAACCAAGCCCCTAAACGGGACGGTTATGCCAATTTCCTAGCCAACATCAGACAAGACGCAGACGGTCGTCCAAGTGCTTGCGCATTATGTTTACAGCCCCACTCAATTTCTAGTTGCCAGCAGTTTTTGTCTATGAAAGTTCCTGACAGGTGGAAATGCATACGAGAACATAATGCCTGCTTTGCCTGTTTAGGAGACTCCCACATGGCCAAGGATTGCAAGCTAGTAGTTCGATGTGGCCAACCGGGTTGCAGGGGACGACATCATAGTTTGTTACATACATCACAACCCAGAAACAAAGGTTCGACGTCCTCAGAGCCGGAGGTTTTGTGTGCCTTAACTCAAGGTAGTCGACTTCCGGCACGCTTAGGAGTTATTCCTATCAAGCTGGACAGTCCTGCAGGAAAGGTGACAACGTATGCATTTTTAGATGCTGGGTCCGACATAACGCTGGTAAGGCGGGACCTTTTGGTGAAAAATGGGGTCAGGCTGCTACCCACGTCTATGGTTATTGATACCCTGGGTGGTTCCATGGGATGCACATCGGAAGCTAATGATATCAGGCTTTTATCAATGGATGAAAGCCAGTCGATAGATGTTGACAAGGCATTCGTCGTTGACAGCTTACCTATGCGAGCTGTCCCATCCATCAAAGAAGCGGCTCGCAAGTGGCCTCACCTTAAGGAAGTTACCTTCGACGAACTGACTGAAGACGATGTGGGAATCCTTATTGGTTGTGACGTATCCGAAGCGCACTGGGTCTTCGACCAGCGCCTGGGGGGTAAAAAACAGCCGTTTGCTGTGAAAACTTTACTAGGTTGGATGCTCCTTGGTCCGATGAAAAACGGAACGAAGCAGAAGGTCGTCAGTCATTGTATAACCGGGTGTAGTCAGGGCATCCAGGAGCATTTGCAGCGACTGTACAACTCGGAATTCGCAGACACTTCAGCATCGAACACTAGTCTCTCTTTAGAGGATCAAAGAGCACTGTTGATAGCGGAGACTAGTGCAGTGCGAGTAAGTGGGCATTATCAGCTACCGCTCCCATGGAAAGATAACGCACTTACCCTACCCGATAACTTCCAGGTGGCTAGAAAACGTCTAGATAATCTGAAAACTAGACTGTGCAAGGATCGTGTTTTACACGGAAAGTACGATAAGGTGCTTCGCGCATACCTGGAGAAAGGATACATTGAACGGGTGGCGGATGCCCCCACATTGTCATTAAATTCAAAGCAGTGGTATCTCCCACATCATCCGGTTATTAACCCAAAAAAGCCAGAAAAGATTCGGATCGTATTTGACTGCGCTGCCAAATGTCATGGTGTGTCCCTAAACGACCACCTGTATCAGGGCCCTGATTTAACCGCAAAGCTTGTGAATGTTATGCTGGGCTTCCGTTTAGAGCAAGTTGCTGTGGCAGCCGATATTGAAGAGATGTTCCTACAGGTCAAGGTTGATCCCTGTGATAGAGGTGCTCTGAAATTCCTCTGGTGGGAAAACTATGAGTTCTTTGGAGAACCTACTGAATTTCAATGGACATCTCACCCGTTTGGGGCCACCTCCTCCCCTTTCTGTGCAACGTTCGCCCTACGAAAGACCGTTGAGGACTTCGGCTCAAGTTATGCCGCCTCAACCTGCAGCGCAATAGACCACAATCTATATGTTGATGACTGCTTAAAGTCATTTCCGGACTCTGTAACAGCTAAGTGCTTCGTTAACGAGATAAGTGCTTTGCTCTCAAAGGGAGGTTTCCGCATGAGGAACTGGTCTTCCAACGATCGTGAGGTATTGTCAGTCATTGACCCAACGGAACTCACGCCCGGGGTAAGAAATTTAACTACGGACCCATTGCCAATGGAGCGTGCCCTAGGAGTGCAGTGGGATACGGAATCTGATACACTTGTGATCGCTTTTAATTTACCGTCGAAACCGCCAACACGCAGAGGCGTTCTCTCCTGCGTATCTTCACTGTATGATCCCCTGGGCTTTGTTTCTCCGTGGTTAGTACCAGGCAAGTGTCTACTGCAATCCCTGTGCAAAAGTGGACTTGGTTGGGACGAGCCGTTAAATGACACCGATCTCACTCGCTGGGATAATTGGTTGTCTAACCTTCGTAGCCTCCATAACTTGCGATTTCCTCGATGCATAAAACCTAGAGAGGTTGGTGGTACTCCACACGCCGAACTTCATGTATTTTGTGATGCATCGGAGACCGCATATAGTGTTGTGGCATATGCCCGCTTCATGGGGGACACTGAAGTTTCTGGCTGTTCGCTTGTATTCTCGAAGGCGCGGGTGGCCCCCCTCAAGTCCGTTTCGGTACCAAGATTGGAGTTAACAGCTGCCTGTTTGGCAGTCCGAGTAGCAGATTTAATCGGAGCAAGTACGAAAGACTACTTCCAACGTACTGTGTTTTGGACGGACTCCATGATTGTTCTGTACTACATCCACAACGTATCTTCTAGATTTTGTACCTTTGTTGCAAATCGCCTAACAGTCATTCGTGATATGTCATCACCCACTCAATGGAGACACGTGTCATCGGAGTACAATCCAGCTGACATAGCCTCTCGAGGGACATATAACCTCGGTCCACTGCGTAGATGGTTAACGGGACCCAGATTTCTACTCGAGCTAGAGAGTGAATGGCCTCCACAGCCTCGGTTGACGCAGCCCGATGGTGTCGAACTGAAGAGCCTTGTAGCACAGGTTAACCGATTGGAGGGAAATGACGTTATGTGCCAACTAATGTCTCGGTTCTCTTGTTGGATGAAGTTACAGAAGGTCGTGGCTTGGTTACTGCGTTACAGGCAATATCTGTTGATTAAGATGGGCAGAGCGAAGAAAGAGGCTTTACCTTCCGGTGTTATCAGAGTATCCGAACTCCGCCAAGCACGTAATTGTTTGATAAAGATGGTGCAATCTGCTCACTTTGCACGAGAGCTGCATCAGATTAACGCTCCTGTACTGGATGCAAAGCGTTCCCGCAATCGGACTCAAAACGGCAGCTTACAAAAATTGTCACCTGTTTCGGAGATGGCTGGCAACCTGTCGACAGATTCATTCCTACAATGTTTGATGCGCTTCGTTGGTAGACGTGGTAAGCCCACCGATATATACAGTGATAATGGTACGAACTTTGTTGGCGCACTGAGGGAATTTCGGGATGATATAAAGCTCTGGAGCCTGAGCAAAATATCAGACCGACTTTTGACTATGGATATACAGTGGCACTTCAATCCACCAGCAGCTAGCCATCGTGGCGGTGTGTGGGAGCGTATAATCAGGTCGGTACGACGTATACTTTTATGTATATGTAGGGAACAGTGTTTGACCGATGAACAACTGAACACGCTTCTCATACAGGCCGAACGGATTCTCAATAACAGGCCTATAGTCCCGCTATCATCAGACAGCAACGATTTGGAGCCGCTTACTCCAAACAGTTTGTTGCTGATGCAGTGCTGTCCTGCGGTACCCGGTCGCGACGGCTTGGCTTCGCGATACCATGCCGGTTGGAAACAGGTCAATTATCTTGCTGGCGTATTCTGGCGTCGTTGGATAAGGGAATATCTGCCAACGTTGCAGATGCGTACCAAGTGGCTCAGAGCAACTCAAGAATTGAAACGAGGGGACTTAGTTCTGGTTTCTGGTGAGGACCTGCCTCGTGAGAAATGGCCTCTAGGGGTAGTAGATAGTTGTGAGGCGAGCCCTGATGGCTTAGTTAGAACCCTGCATGTTAGAACGGCGGGCGGCGTTCTTAAGAGAGATATTAGAAAGGTGTGTTTACTGGAGGGACGCGAATAGGCTTGTACACCATCGAAGTCGGCACTTGTGGCAGGAGTGGACTCGGACCATTCGTGTCGGTGGCTGATGGGGTACCGTAGATTGGAGCTGAGCGTAGGTAGTAGGCAAGAACCGGGGCGCCCGCTGTATCAACGTGGAGAATTTGGCGGGCGGTGTATCATCCGTTATGTTGACAATGAAATTCCCCACGTTTATTATGCCCCCATTTGTAACCCCCGCCCCATTTTTGTGTTTAGTGTGTATATATGAACTGACGTTTGTTTGTCCTTACCACTTCACCCATTTGGCCTTGAGGTCATCCGGCCATTTGTATCTGACTTTGCACGTGTGACTGCCGCACGTTGGAGCCTGTTTGCTCCCTTGCTTTGCACTTTTGAAGTCCAAGCGGACTGTTTGTTTTGGACGCGTATCTACTGTCGAGGTTTGTACAAATTGTGAATTTCTCTTACCCTAATAGTACCGTATAGAAAAGCAGCTCCGACTTCGTTTTGCCTACCCGGAGGTTCTGGTATTACGCGTCACTCGAAGATACCGTTCGACCGTTACACGTCTTAAACTGCTTATTGTAATACTAGCGTTGACTACTTTTCTCACAATATTTGCCAAGCTTGGCAACGAATTGCAAGCGTTGCTGCACCGTTATGGACGACAAAATCTGTGCGCTTTTGATTGGGTGGTTCATTACTTTATGTTTGCGTTTACATTCTTTACGAGCAGTGAGTGCAATCTGGGTGGCCGCTGATAATTACCATTTAATCTTCTAACTAGTATATGCACTGCATGGTCACACTAGACTTTATTGACTAACTACATGGCGAAATTGCCTCAAATCAATCCTCGCCGGGATGTGCCGTTCATGAAACCTTTTGCGTCGTGGTCTATCTTCCGGCGGTTCCATTGCTTTGCAGTGTATATTCCATTTTTATTAAATTATTATCTTCATCATCAGGTGTCCATCCTGGACTAGATTTCACCCTCGCGAGGCTGGGTAGTTGGTTTTTTGCATTATTTCTGTGGGGCCACCATTATTCTGGCCACGAAGTTCGATGAGATTCGATTAGTATCCAATGAAGTTATCCAAAATATCACTGTGCCATCGTATTACCAGTAACGCCTGTCATCTAAACACACTCTGAGTCAAATGGAGACCTTCATTTTCGGTCCCATTCGGTAAGCTTGGCTACGCTGTTTAAAATGCATAGGAGGGGGAAACCACTACGGGGGGATGGCTAAAATGGGGACAAGTGCGGGGTACATAATCATCCATCCAGATGAAACTTGCATCAGTGTAGTGGACAGCTAAACAAATACAGCTCACTTATACATCCAACAGCGATCCATCCATCTCAGTCGGGAAGAGTTATTTGGGAAGAGCTCGACCTAACGCACTGAGTGATCCAAATTGAATAGGCGTTCACGTTATTGCATATGTCCTGGGAAGAAAAGCATGACTTCTTTGGCGTGTAGTGTTTAGTGATATTCTGTAGACCTAAGACGAACAGGTGAGATTGGTCCGGTCGTTGAAATATCTCGAGGAAACCTGTGACTGGTAATAGACTGACCGCATTACTTGTTATTCAAAGCAAAAAATTCAGCGGTGACATTCTCGTAGAATGGTATTTCAACGGCGTAGTTTTTATTATACTGTATCTTCCAAAAGAGCTGGTGGCACACCGTCAGGCATGAAGGCAATGATACTGATAGAAAAAGTACAACTGGCGTCAGTCGTGGATGTCTGGCAGCGCGCTGAAGCGGGGAAGTCACATTATTGTAGCCTAGATACAGAACAGCATTTCTGCCCGCTGCACACAGAAACGTTGTACTCTTCATGTGTTTATTGAACGTCCTGTGAAACCCTGAGAATGTCGGAGATGGGATAGCCACATATTTCCTATAGCACACTGTTGAAGTCAAACCCACACCTGAATGAGCCATGGCAGTGAAGCCTCGGGGATGAACGTTTGCAAAATTAGTGATCAAATAAAATGAAAAACTATGGCAAAAGTGCAGCGGATTACGATGTTTTTGGTTTGAACCCACATAGTGAATGAACATTTTTCAAACAAAAGTTCGCTTTGGACATCGTAAAGTCTTTGAGAAGAGTTCATAAGCCGACTTGGTATCCACCCCTGAAAATCACTGACCCGAAATAGGTGAGTGCCGGTTTGTACAAAAGCCTCATTGTTCAGGCGAAACTTTGACGCAAAAATGCTGCATTTTGCTGTCTGCAAGTTCGAAATTAAAACCATCATATCCTACTTGAGTTTTCTCGAATTTGTTTTATTACTCCCCTTTCTTAGTTTTTGGCTTCTGTTCAAGTTTAAATTAGCTGTGCTATGATTTTAATCCTTCGCGGCGTTTGAGAAATCGCTAACTGAATGCATGAAGTATAACTATATGGTGCGTGATCAATGAACCAGTGCCGTTTAGCTTTACGAGTGTGTATCTACACGGGCATCAAGCTGCCAACAAATCCAATGGAAAGTCAGGGTTTGTAATAAAGCTAGCAAGTCCAGCGCACTTGCTAATTACAAGCAGTGCACGAGAAAGTCTGTCCAGTTCAGTTTTTTCTGATAAGGAACTGATACCATCTCATAGCCAAATCTCATTAGCTGAAACTAAATATTAAAGTTTCCGAAATTTTTCTGATAGAATTCCTATTGCAACTGCTTGCAGAAAGGGAGTCGTACCCATGCATGAGCCCGCTGAATTATGAATACCGTCGTGTGAAGTGCGGCAATTTACACCTGACGAATTCGACAAAGTCCCGACAAATCAAGATATATAAATACCACTGGAATTTCCGGAAATCACTGTTGAACGAGTGAGAATACTCGGGCTTCGTTGTGGCTGATGATATATTTTCCGTCCTGGCAAATCTTGGCGAGTCCGCGCGTGCGTTTGTCTAGGAGCCTCTACAGCAAAGTATGTGTCGCTAAACAACAACAGAGAGCGTTGTTTTGACGCTTCTCAGATGCGCAACCAGGTTGTCTTGCTGAAGTAACCGCTTTATAGTGAGTGTTGCCTCCAGTCCGTCCGCCGCCTGTTTCATGGTGATTTTCGACAACCAAACACATCTTGGGACACACATTTTAGGACTTCCATAGCTCAACGAACACTGCACACGAAGATGAGCAACCTACCACACACATCTCTTGTGACGAACTATTTGGCAAATTCTCGGAACCGGGTATGGATAACCAGCTTTGTGTTGCATGTTGCAACGAAGAGATACGCTACAGGCATACGCCTGAATACTTCCACAGTGATGTAAAGCAGTGCACTTGAAAACTCGACCTGAGTGCAGAGGTCATTAACGTCTACAGGCTTTGATTCTAGATAATTAGTGCGAGCTTTCCGGATACAATAAATGTCTATATCGGCGGTTACTCGGAAAAGCTATTTCCGGAATCCGAAAATATCTGGTTTGGCACATGTTTAGTCGAGCGTCGGAAAAGAGACCACATATATTGCATCCGCGATTACAGTGTTCGTTCTAGGAGTTTGCATAATTATTGCGGAACTGCCTGCAAGTTTCGACCATTGTGGTGGATCCACATTTCACCATAAGTCGCGACGTCCTATTGCAGTTGTACCCATTTGCTATTAGAGATAAATGGAGACCTTAAAGATTCGCTCACTTATACAAATTATCCCATCAGAAAGTAAGCAAGGCAGCGAAATAAACGAGACCATTCCCAACAATGAATCAGTTAACCATCAAGACCCTGCCGTTTCCGAGAAATCCAAAGCGATTGGTGAACGCCGATCGGCCACACGGAGCTACGAGAACTTTGCGAATTCAATACAACTTTAACACCAACTTTTTGCGTCTTGTTTCGTGTATGCTCAAACCAGAATCATCCTAGTATTGTTTCATATTTTTGCGGATCACTAAAATTTCGTTGCCTGAAAGCCACGAATAGGCCAGCGGCTAGACGCACAATGCATTTTTCTGCAAACCCCTTGTGGGCGAAATAAAAACTTTAACGCCAAAATGTTGCACTTCTTTGCGTATATGCGTGGACTGAAAACCACCCTCATCTGCAGTCATTTTTTCCGATTTGTTTTAATCGATCTCTTCTGAAAATTATTGGCGCACATTCGGCTTTGAACTTGGTCTGCTATGGCTTCGGAAGTGGCCTTCTTTGAGAAATTTGTGGGTGTATCGTTTTCATCCTTCAAGGCATTTGAGAAGACTTTAAATGAATACATGGAGTGTAACTTTGTGATATTTGTGCGATCATCCAGTAATCGAAGCACCAACACCATTTTGCGTTACGAGTGGGTGTACTACAAATGCAGCAGGCGCCCTCCAAGACCAACAGGAAGCCGTGGAATCCGAAAAAGTTAGTAAGCCGAGCGTATTTTCTAATAAAAAAGTACGAGAGGCACCAGCTGTCCAGTGCGGTTTTGTCTACGGAGGCAAAGGAACCAACTGGCAGTGACCGCATATTTTCTGGAACACAACCACAAACCATCAAAGTTTCTGTACGATCGGCTTCCAGTCAATTGACGCCTAACCGAAGACGAGTTGGGCACATGCCAGGCCCTGCTGAGATATGGAACTCCGTCATCTGAGGTGCGGCAGTTTGT
>NW_008751687.1:2269138-2269523 GCF_000715545.1 Opisthorchis viverrini | reverse complement strand
CACCGAACCGCTCCCCGATTTCTCTCCTCTCTTACGGCTCGCCGGTTATACATCACCCGAAAATGGGCCATACACGCACAGTCCTGAATGGTTCATTTCGGTACTATGACCAACAGCCGACTGGAGAACGCAAACGGGCGCCTTAAAGGTCGGGTGCCTCACTCTGACACGCTGGAGTATGCCATTCAACATGTGTCCCGGCACGCCGAGTGCCTCATGCGGGAGTTTGATATGCATACATCGTATCGCTGCGACATGCGGCAAATCCTGGAGGGTGACACCCACGTTCTAAACGTAGTCTGTCGAATGACGATATATGCATTCTCTCTCGTTTTGAAGCACTTGGGTCCGCGACCGCCGCGGCTGCCGGCTGACACGGCCGGCA
>NW_008751687.1:2261243-2265238 GCF_000715545.1 Opisthorchis viverrini | reverse complement strand
TTATTTATGCGAATCCTCGCGCTGGCAAGCATACTGCCCCGGGCTGAGAACATAAAGAGCAGTGTTACACCCTTTTTTCACTTGTGCCTTTCAGGTGAACGACAGCCACTGACCGACACGAACAAAACCGACCCGGGAAACTTGGGCAAAAGCCTCGATCCTTTGTATCAATCCGTGAATCCTTGACTAGCCAGCGGCCCACGAATAGAGGTCAAGTAAGTTCAAATTCGAATGGTCCGCGTTTTTAGCTGCAAACATCGAAGAACAAGTGTAACGAAAACTCCCCTATCCGGCTCGACATTACATTGTGTATCAATCCGTGAATCCTTGACTAGCCAGCGGCCCACGAATAGAGGTTCTCCAAGTTCAAATTCGAATGGTCCGCGTTTTTAGCTGCAAACATCGAAGAACAAGTGTAACGAAAACTCCCCTATCCGGCTCGCGATACATTACATTTTAATATAACTCCTGTTATAGTTTCAGCAGACGCATATTTCAGCTGCAGGAATACACATCTTGTTTATATACACCTCAAGCTGGGCGCCGTGTTCAAATCGGCCGTGGCCCGTTCTCGTCTCCCCGGGTCGTCTGTTCTTTTATCTTGTTTTTAAAAAGCCATGGCTCCTGGAGCTGATGAGAAGCCTGAAGTGAAGCCGGATGTCTCTGACTCTGAGTCTGACTCAGACGACTCTGCTCCGGAGTTGGCTGAAGCAAAAGATCAAGGTGACACTAAAGGAGCTGGACTAACAGATGATCTTCTCAGCCGCAGTAAGCAGTCTAGAAGCGAGAAGAAGGCTCGAAAAGCAATGTCGAAACTTGGTTTGAAGCCTATCCCTGGAATTTGTCGCGTCACTATAAGAAAAGCCAAGACCATCATGTTTGTTATCAGTCAGGCCGAGGTGTACAAGTCCTCGGCCTCAGACACGTATATAATATTCGGAGAAGCTAAAGTCGAAGATATGTCAGCACAGGCCCAAATAGCAGCTGCCGAAAAGCTCCGAAGTCAAGCAATGGCCGGATCCGGTTTGGGTGCTTCTGGTGTTCTCTCAAAAGATGTGGGTGGTTCAATCACAAAGACTGCCATACCGGAGGAATCTGAGGATGAGGAGGAGGTAATCTGTCTTTTTTCATGACACCACGCTTCTAGCCTGATGCCACGGGTTTGGGCGAGAAAGATATCGAGCTTATAATGCAGCAGGCCAGTGTTTCTCGTAGTAAAGCGATTAAAGCTCTTCGGGAAAATAACAACGATATGGTTAATGCCATAATGGTAAGTTCACTGTGTTTGCCTTCACCTAATTATTACCTTGTAGTCTTTGACGGCGTGATTTACATTGTTTCTAAAATGAAAATAAAGTGCTGTACATCCGAGAATATCCCACCTGAGTATTTTTCGTTTCGTTCGCCTTACAAATAAGCTCATGCTAAACAGATCACCTGGTTGGGAATGGAGCACTGTCCAACCAGATGCCGAGCACCTATCAAATGCAATTGGTGCTTTCGAAACCCTATGTCCGTGAAGTCATCATAAAACGCAATGGCTGATATCCAGCTGGCCACCCGCAAATTCCTGTCCAGGCTGTCAGCCTATGATACAAACATGGTCTGTGGATATGAAAACCCTTTCATCCTTATCAGCGTTCCTATGCTTATCTTAACTCAAGCGTTACCATGCTGTTGGTCTCGACGACTTAACTGCCATGTTCAAAGATACTGAAGATCTCCTTGGTCCTTGACGGTCTAATTCGTTGGTCTCTCTGGGTAAATCGTAAACATAGAGACGTCAGTTTTCTTATGTTGTAACAGGGCTGCTGGCTCCACTGGTTCATCGTTTTACGTTGGTACAGAATCTTTGTCCCCTGGCTGGTTAGAGGCTGAATCCACCACATCTTCAGTCTCCTTCAGTTTTTGGATGGTCTTAGTTAACAGACTTAGTCTTCCTCGAACTCAAGCTTTGTCTTTGAACAAGCCTTTTTTCTCACCCTCTCCGGTGAAAGTGCATCCAATGGGGCAACGCACGAAGCCTATAGGTCCGCGGTACGTGTAAAAGATCGCGCCGCTTATGTTGAAAAGGTATTGGTCTGATGTTCCCATCGGACCCGCGCAGTGCTTTGGAGACTTTAGTCAGACATTTCGGAAGTGTCACGCGCGCCCACCAGGCCACGGGTCCCAAAAGTAAAACATCGGACCACTGCAATGTCCCATTGACAGTTAAGCTGATGTCATGTGTGCGCTACGAGTACCAAAGGCAGGCACATGTTGCCTTGGCCTCGCCAGTTTGCGAAGTGACTTCGTCTCCCACAACTCCGTCGACACTCATACAGCTGCTCAGACAAAGTTATCCACCTCCATTTGGTTAACCTGTGACCATGAGTTCAGTATGCGCTTCGCACTTCACAGGTGCCAGAATGAGTCAGCACTTTTTGCTCAAAGGAGCAAGCCTAACAAACCGTGATAGTTCTCTTTCTCAGCAGCTATCTGTTGGGATGCATGCTGATACAATGACCGTTCGCCACGTCAGCATGTATTGATCTCCAATAAACTGTCCGGACTAAAGCCGAAAAATGACTATTGCAATCCTGTTCAGGAAGGTGTACTCGGACAATTCTCATGCCGGAGGTACCGCGCCCCATTACGTCGGCAGCACCAGATATCTACAGTGAAGTCTCGGAAGCCTCGTCCTCACGATGGACAGCATATTCCTGGTACTTCGTCCCGGTACAACCATGATCCATTCGACAGTGAATGGGGGAGCAACTCCCCTATCACAATCATTCCGATGTGTCTACACTTACAGATACTCAGGCAATCTGGGTAAAAACTGACGATATGCACGCCGTTAACATCGATTAGCATCCATATCTTGCAGCTTCTCTAACCAGGGACAGTGAGGATCATGTGGACCATATCCTAGAAGGCGGGTGGCACCGATTTTCGTAATCTTTTTCATACATCCGCCTCTAACTGGACAGGAGAGGTCGATTCATCATCATTGTCAGGAGTAATAATCGCGTATTGTACAGTGGTTGAAACTGCCACAGTTTCGTTGATCGATTGTTCGGGGAGGTGGGGTAACTAGCGGCACATTGGAGGCGAGAGCTGATAAATTAGTGCCTAGATACAGCACTATAGGTGGACTTTTATGTAGGGGGGTTGGGGAGGGAGCTATGAATTCAAAGCAATAGCTTGGATGCTCGAGCACCATTGAGGGCGCGACTGGGCCATATCTGACAATGTCTCCAGCCATTGATGTGGCCCGTCTCGGGGTCCCCATCCAGGAAGACGGCAATGACCAGCGTAGCTGAGTTTGCTGGTAATGGCTTTTATACTTCGCTGCCAAGTTATGTTTGACCGCCTCTGGCACTCTCCCACTTTTCACGTGGTTGTACGAAAAGAGCCCTTCGAGGAAGTCGGTCGACTGGCACACGCAGCACGTGGCCAAGCCCACGCAACCTATGCAGTGTGATCAGTTCATCTATCGAGGGTGAGTTATTCCTCCCGAATACCATTCGACTTGTTTGAGCATTGCTGATCCGGTGTTTCCACCAGATTCTGGCAATGCTCCGAAGACATCGGTGGTCAAACACTGAATGTCTTGACGTCCTTGGCGCGCAGCGGCCAGGTTTCTGATCCGTATAGTAATATGAAGCGCACCGGAGCATTGTAACCGTCACGAAGAGACTGGACCTTACCGTGGTGTGACGGTTTGCGCACCTCAGCGATCCATTGAGCTATACTGGAGAGTGTCCCGTGACACTCACAGAGTCTCTCATACCAGGTTGGTCAATGGTTAGAGGTCTGACGAACACAGTCTCCTGGCCCTCCAGGTTGGGGGTTGGAACATGTGGCGACTTGTTCCGTAGAAATGGTAATGCATTTGCATTTCCCGCCAAACACCGCTGCCTTGCGGTTAAGCTTTTGAGCCAAAGGCTTTGGTTGAGGACCCTAATCGTCCTCCTGTCTAGGTGTAGGCGCCCTGGCAGTATCCCAGCCCT
>NW_008751687.1:2248360-2258467 GCF_000715545.1 Opisthorchis viverrini | reverse complement strand
GCTCGTTTGGGTTGGTGTCGGCGAATCCGTAATGAGGCAGTTAGAAAGCGTGTTTTCGGTTGTGTAACAGGTACTTCCATTGAAGAATGTGTCCAGCACCAGAAGCTGCGTTGGTTGGGACATGTGTTACGTATGCCGAACCATCGTTTGCCGAAGAGAGTGCTGTTTTCCATACCCAATTCAGAGTGGCGTAAACAGAAGGGTGGCCAACCTTTGACTTGGCGGAGGACTATGAAGGAGATCACGAAAGGCTTGGGTGCTGTCGGCGCTACTCGCCTTCCGGATGGGGACCCGCGTGATCCTCACTGTGCCTGGTTGGAGACACTACAAGATATGGCATCCAACCGATGTCAGTGGCGTTCTGGTTGTCAGTTTCTATCCAGATTGCCTCAGTGAATGTGTGGAGGTTGATTGTGTTAAGCTAGCACTAAGTCCCTTCCTTACAATACAATAAGGCTTTCAAATAAGTCATGGTTGTACGGCAGTGAAGCATTGGTGTTGAACACTGATGTCATGCTGTCGTTGAATGATGATGAAGCCTGCCTACCATCATCGCATCAATGACGAAGCTGAAGAGGAAAGGTGACAGAAGGCAGCCCTGTCGGACACCACCTGATGTGGCTCGGGCGAGATTGACGAAGCTGAAGAGGAAAGGTGACAGAAGGCAGCCCTGTCGGACACCACCTGATGTGGTGGACTCGGGCGAGAGCTTCCCGTAAACCTTCACACAGCCGCGGGAGTTGGCGTACAGCGCCTTAATGAGGGTCAAGAATTTATGGGAACACCTTTGCTCCACAGACACTGCAATGGTGCCTGATGGTCCATAGAGTCGGAGGCAGCTTTCAGATCAAGAAACAACCATTTTGGTTGCTGGAAGCAGTGTCACTGTTCCATAACTTGCCGGAGGGTGAAGATGTGATCGATGCGGAGGGAACCCAGCTTAGTTTTCATGGATCTGCCTCCCTGTGTTCAGTCAACCTTCGAAGGATAAGGCCAGTGAGCACCGATGCCACATGTAACAGGTTGATGCCACGGTGTTTTTCACACAGCGTCTGCGTACCCTTTTTGAAGATAATACTAATAATAATCGTTCAGTTGTAGCACACTTGCGGTGCCAAGCTGCCATGCCACCCGAAAGAAGGACGAGGGCTGGGATACTGCCAGGTTGCCCAAGCCAAGATAGGGGAAGTCGAGTGGCAGAGATCGGATTCGAACCACGACCTTTCCGGTCAGGAATTTCGCGCTCTAACCACTAGAGCCATTTGAAGATAGGGATAACCGTCGACATGCCCCATTCTGCAGGCACCTCTTCGTCCCATATGGTACCAATAAGCCTTGTCAGATGGGTCGCCAGGGGTTTTCCGCCTTCTTTGAAGAGGGCTGGATACAGACCGTCCGGTCCTGGTGCCTTCTCACGTTTTAGTGGGGCTGTTTCCCACCTGTCTCTTCCGAGGGGCGATGAAGGTTTACACTCCATTCGCCCGTTTGCATCATCTCCGTACTCTGTGCTGCAGGAGGCCAGCTAAACTGCTCTTCGAAATGTCATTCCTTAGACTCTTCACTATTTGGCATTTGAGGGATTCGCGTGCGCCGTCGAACTCGTTGCCTGCTGCTGTAGCTTTACTGGCATCAATCATGGTTAGCGATCTCGATCACATCCAGTAGTTTTGTGGCCGCCAACACGACCTTTTTCACGTTTTGTCAAGTTTCATCAGCATGCTCACTGCCACCACATTGGTTGACTGTGGAGAGTTGTCGGGCTAGCTCAGATCGATACTGTTGAGCTATGGTAGTTTTTCGAAGACTGGATTGGCATGCTTCTTGCTGACTTGCGAAGGGAAACGAACTGTTAGGCTTGCACGCACCATGGCGTAATCGGAATCGAGTGGTGTGCCCCAGAAGGAACGGCAGTCTTGAATTGTAGCTCTACCGGTGGCTGATGGCCACATGGTCCAACTGGGTCCACGGTTGATTTGCAGTTGATGGCCTCCAGATTACGCGATGCGAACGTTTATGTTGAAATTTCGTACTCGTCAGAAGTAGTTCATGATCAGCACACAACTGAAGGCGTCGATCTCCGTTGTCTGTGCGGCGAATATCGACTCCGAATCGACCGCCCAAATGTGATTCCAAGGAGCTCAGATAGCCTGTAAGGATCACAATGTCGGTGCTTTTTGCTTGACAAATCAGCCCAGATAGCTCTCGATAAAATATATCCTTCTCCGCCTCAGAACTACGGCCGTTGAGGCGTAAGCCGATGCCGAGAGGCATTGAGCTTGATTGAACTAGATAACCGGACGGCGCAAAGATGATTGTTCACTGGGATCCAATCCAGCAAAGCGCATTCAGCTGTGGGGCTGAGTGCGACTCTCACGCCATATATTCCATGAGTCAATGCTTCCGGGTCACCGGACACACGGAGGGAGAAATGTGAAAGAGCTGAGTTCATCCTTGGCGTTCTGAGGTGCATAACTACGCTCGAGTCTTGTATGAGTGTTTCGGGAACACAGCATACATCAATTTTAAGGGAGTATGATGTCTCAGTAGGCATTGCCTGTCTGCCAATTTGACACGGACGTTAAAATCTCCTATACTGAAAGGATCTCGTGGATTTAGACGAGGTATCATTTTGTTTACTGCTAGTAATCGGCGAGGAGCATAAGGCCCTTCGGTCAGGTAACTGCTAGTCAGGTGACCCATGACGTTCGCTTGTGTGGTTGAACAGGGTTGGGGAGGGACATCGGTAGACACCGAACCTCGCGGGCAAATGCTACTTCCCGGTTGCCCAGGCCGAGGACGGTGATTTGGTTGAGGTACCCCACCTTGAGCCTTTGACTCAGGTCTGACCCACATGGCAGCGGAAGGACGTAGGGTTCTCTTTGGGGACCCTTCCCGGAGCCGATGACTGGCGGGTTGTTCGACACAGTAGCACATGAGAGTTGATTGTTCGGCAACAACTGTTTCTGCGCTAGTTCGAAGGACTTTACATGCGGTCGTGTGCGGTGACTAATATTCCAGCAGTCTCTGGCGTGTAGTCTTCAAGTAAAGTCTATTAATACATGAGTTTCGTAACGCATCGTCGCTGTTATTCTGCACTGAAGTCAGTCTGGCAACAATCTGCGAAGCTTCTGCACAAACTGATCAGGGTTCTGAGCTCCGTCCTGCTTACAAGTGTTCAGATGATTCCGGGCAAAAATTCCATTTTTCGATTGTACGTAAATTTCTCGCAAGGTTTTGATAGCTGATTCGGATTCTCTACACTCTTTGATGAATCGGTAAACACTAGGGGCAACGTGATTGAACGAGGCTTTCAGTTTATCTGGTGAATGAGAACCAATTGACTAGGAAGTTTGTGAAGGTACAAAACCAATGCTTCCAGGTATTTGCCGAGTCCTGAGTATTGGGATCGGTATCGAATCGATGTTTATGACCACTGCCTGTAGGAACGCATAATGCGCCCATACGCATGTGAACCCAAACAATGCACGATAGTCACGATCTGTGGCTAACCCTATTGCACAGGCATGTTAGAACTATCCGGTTGACATAATCGAACGCACTCTCTGATTCAAGGAACATCAGAGTTGCACGGCGCGTATACGCATGCCACTGTTCGACGGGTGTGACGATGTGGATTACACAGCCTCTTCTTGGCCTGACTCGCGCTTGCTGTTGTTGGATTTAATCTTCATACGCCTTCGTAAGGAGACGTAGACTAATCGTTCGGCTTCACGCTAAATACTCTAGTTATCGCGTGCTGCGAACGCATGCGCTACTGAGCACCATTATCAGCTTCCTCCGTTATGTTTAATTGGTCCTTTTCGCCCAGTTAGAGGTAAATGAGTCCAGAGAACACCGACCGCGGATTTTATCTCCATCGGTAAACAGATCTGTGGGGTTTCCTCCGGACCGGCAGTTTCGTGATACATGGGGGAGAAAAGACGTTCGCTTGTTTTCAAATCCAAGTTCATTGTCTAGAGCTCCGTCACGGGTCAGTAGTCCGACAGCAACCACGAATACCCCGGATGCTAGCACTCGGTGAGGTGATGTTGGTTAAACAGACAATTGGCTTATAAGTGTGCAAGGAACTAACTCGGAAAATATGTCTAACTTGGCACTAACCTGCGTTTTTAACGAAAAACACGACTTACAATCCATTTTAATGACTATGTTGTGGCTAATGGTTGAAATGACCCTTTATCTGAGCCCTAATTGACCGTACTTTTATTCAATTCGACTTTGATTTCATCGATGCAGCTGCTCTATACGAAGTTTTCGGTCGCGTTCGAAGAGGAAATTCTCAGGCAGGCCAGGAGATATGCGCTGGTGACCTGCCCATGATTGCGGCACCGGACCAGCACTGTCCATTCTGCATGGTGTGACAGATAGTGAGGTAGTTCTACTTCGGTTTCCATGTTTATGGGTCACCTGATACTCCAATCATTGATTATGCCCCTAAGGAGCATTTGACTCAGAAGGGATTTAATACTAACTTCAACAGGAGCTTGGGTTTGCGAATTCATGGAGCGGAAATCAAAGACAATACAACTTCCGATGGACTCTGTGCGTCTAGACGTGCACTAAACAGCTTGGCATCTGTGTACTTATGACGGTGGTTGTCTACGTCCAAAGTCCGTGAAGTCTGAATTTTTCGGGTGTAACCCAAGTGAAACGGTGGCATACTTGCATCAGACCAGCATTTGATTTGAAGTAGTGAGAACGATGTCACGTCAGCTGAGGGACATGGCTATTGGTTGGCTGTGTCCAAATGGGCACCATTGGTTTTCATACGGTACATCATTCTCCAGCTAAGCGTCAGCAGTATAAGCGAGTTCAGTAAGCTCTCGACTGAATTGAGCAAAACAATCATTCAGGAATCGGTTCAGCTAGCGTATCAAATTTCTCGATGGGTACTAAGTAGAATGTGGCAGCTGGTCGGATAGTTCAACCTAACAAATCGCCCATCTTTCAGCAGTGTTTAGCAGCAAGATTTTGAAGCCTATTGGTATCACCGGCAGTATACGTTTGTCATCCAGAAACCAGGGGTATTTGGTTTGGCCCATTTTATTCTGTTTCATCGTGACCTCTGAAAAAAAATCCGCTCGTTCATTGTGGAATCGTCTCTCCTTTCTTGGGCCATCGGCTCACCATTTCGAGGTTCCTAACACTCCTAGCCAGTTTTTCGGTGTCACCGACGGTCCATGCATACACGCAGTGCGAAGAGGTCAGGTTTTTCATCTACAAAGCAATATGTACTCTACCCTTGTCAGTGAATTCAAGCCGGCTCCATGGGCATTGAACCAACAGTGGAAGAGCATGGCCTTACATCCCTGGTGATGAGCTCAGGTGAAAGCATAACACATGCCTGTGCACATTTGTGGGATTTCGTTTGGTATACCTTAGTGATAAAATTTGGGAGGCACACCTTTGGTCGCTAGACACTGCCGTAGTTCCTAACAGTCGACAAAGTCAAGAAATCTTCAGACTAAGGAAAAATGACCATCGCTTAGTAAGAAGCCTCAGCGAATAAATTACCATTCTCGCTAATGAAACTACTAACGAAGTTGCTGAACAATTCGACAGACGGCGACCGGTTTCCTCTTCCTTGGAGTTCTATAAGTAGTATGAAAATATACTACAATATCGTACCAAGTGAAACATGAGGCAGATTCTGTGCAGCACATTCTGTTGAAGAATATCAAACGAGAGTTTCAGATGATACTTCCGTAAAAACCAAATTGATATGCGAATGAATGTTTGTCGAAATTTCCACTACTTTTTTCGCACATGGTTTCGCCAAAACCATTTTCTTTGGGCCATTTGAAACAGGATGCGGATGTTTCCGGCGGCAAAAGCCTTCTATGTTTGCTTCGTAACCCACCGGCGTTCTATCATTCTTCGGGCTTTTTGCTTTCCAGCTTCGTGTACGTAATCCTGGTTGCTGGATGCTAGTATGGCCATTGGCAGTAATGAAACACGAATATCGCGACGAAATCCAATATTTGTGTGGCCTCGTCAGCAGGCCTTAGCCGACAGTTACAAAATTAAAAAAAAACACCGTCATTAAACCATTATNAAATTTAAAAAAACACCGTCATTTAAACCATTATTCGTCTCTCAACCGCTCTTTATCCTCAACGTGACTGGGCATCACCTCCAGTTTCCTAGCCAGGTCAGCTTGAAATTTATAAGCTATGGAAACCCGATGGGGTTGATTGAATAACCTTGCATCGGTCTACCTAGTTCCGAGGTCAAGCTAACTGCTAACCGATTCCGCACGTCATTAAGACCGGGATCGATTTTTGTGCCCCAAAAGGAACAGCTTTTCATCAGTAAACGACGCAAGTTGTCCGGTCATTTGCGCAGTTGGCATGTGTCTTGCTGCCTATATAATAGCACGATGTCAGCTTTTGTGTTAGGAGAACGTATTGGCTAGGGATGGAGGATGTTCAGCACATATGAGTAATTCCCTCTCTGTTATTTGTGCGCTGAACACCAACTCTTAAGCTTCCACCCGAATGTGCTTCTTCCGAGCTTAGCCATCTAGCTCCTACGAACATACCATTCTAAGATACTATCTATCCTTCTTACTGATCGGAACAACCGTGACAGATTTCGATAAAAGACGTCCTTTTTAAGCTTGAGAGCTGGAGTTTTTTTTGGTGTTTACGACTGTATAAACCGATTCGACCTGCATTGAAGCTGAACCAGACGTTCATACAGTGAAAACGGTTGTTTACAGCTAACTGCCCAACCCCGCACCACTAATGCACAAATCGCTGCATTACAGTTCAGAAAGTAAAATGTGGGATATCTGATCTCTTTCTTAGTAGGACGAAGTGTGTGGTCGTATTATGGCTTTGAATTCATATTTTGGAGACATGTGATACATCGAAAGAACGAGTCAGTTACAGCACGGACATTGAATGGACGGGATGAATGGTGGGTCCGGACATAGAGGTGGACGGAAAACCGAATGGTTTATAGGACGTGATGGGTGGTTGTATGAAATACACTAACTCAAGCCATCAACACAAAACTGTGACCCCCCGGGTGGCGGAGAGTTTTCTTGAGGAACCTTAGTCGAACCCGACAATTCGATACTGTGATCGGCTTGGCTGACACATTCTGGGGCACAGGGACTAAGAACTATGTTCCCGACTGCTCGTTGCACTTCGCGTAGCGGATTCGCTTGATTCATAGTGAGCACTAACTTTTCGGAAACGTTTGGTAACAATCAGCACGAGCTTAATTTGTACCGTATGGTCAGTTGTCAGACAATGTGAGTATGATTTCTAGAGTCGACCTCATCTAAACCCTCTTGTCGGGGGAGGTTATCGTTGCCGCTGTACGAATACGTGCCCGCTAGTCATCCGGGGGAACACATCACTACCTTCACACACAGAGGACAGTGCGAAGTTGCATCGAGGTCGCCTAATAAGACTATTAGTTTTAATGAGGAGGTTCGCTGCTGTCTGACTATCACCTCTGGTGTTCCCGGCGTAGTTGAACGAGCTTCTAGTGAGAGTTGTTCTCAGGATCACTACATCACGCAGTGCATGATACCAGCTTTTCGATCAATGTTTGAGGTTGTCTTAATGAGTGAACTCATCTCTTATTGAGCACACGTCCCAAGTGGTGTCCCTCTTCAACAAATTTAGCCAAAAGATATCTATTATCGCATTTTGATGGCCAATTATATGTTACCATCCCGACCCCACTCAGTGACTTATGATGGTCCACTGGTGCTTAATTTCTCTATTGGATCTCCGACCTAACGGTTTCATGGTAGACTACCTCGGGTTGGGGGTACATTACACCACATCAGTAAGCAGCCGTCAAGGGGCTGCATCCAACCCTTACAGCAATGTCTATTCTTTGAAGTTTTACTTCCCTAACGACTTGTTCTACTCCACTTCATGCGGCGTGCACTTGCGTCCAGGTTTTGTTTTACTCGATTGTGTGGTCTTGTCATGTATCACCATTGTCAGATGTACGAATTCCGAGTGCCGTCAGATAAACCAACTGCCCTAGTTATACCTCAGCTTATGCGGCTCCGTCATCTGTTTCGAGCTGTCTGTCCGTTGCATGTATTAAGGGACGGAGTATGGTTGAAAGGCCACCCCCGTTAACCCTATGCAGGACCAGAATCACTCGGTAAAACGAATACTCGGAAGCTTCGCGCTCGAGTTACCCTAACTGCAATCGAAGTCACACGCACTGAGGCCGGATTTATGCTTATCGCATATAGGGTTACGTCTATCTCAGAATACACTGACCTGTGAGTGAAGTATCTGCTAGCCACCCGAGGCTTAGTGTATACACTGCCCTCCATTGTTTTAGTGGTTTCCTTATGAATGGGACGGCAACCCCCTCGGACAGGATAATAAGCGGTTAATCATCCAGTTGTCCCGATTAGACGATGCGATATGGTAGCTGAACAATGCAGTACAGTAGCTCAAAGATTTCATTTCTGTAACCGCTGGGTTCTGCGTTGGACTAGCCAAGATTTACCCCGCCTTCCAGTTATTCAGACACCGGGGAACATGCCATACATTGCGTGTGCAAAGATAGCAACAGCCATGACTCTAAAACCTGACCAAAGTTTGCGCCGGAACTCAGAAAGATGGACACGATGTCTCCTATACATTCAATACAGTGGTCACTTTTGAGAATAATCAACCAGCTGTTCAGAAACATTACCTCAGAATTAGCGAAATGCAGTCATTTGTATACCAACCTGGTCTTGAACGGGATACCTACCTGGAAACCAGCTGAATCTCTCGCTTATGTTGTTTTTAAGCAACTGAATGTGCTGCACTTGGCTGTCTCATGTGTCGGTTCGCGATACGAAATGCACCACTCACAAGGTCGAGGAGTTTGCAGCAATCTCATGAGTAGTATTGAATTAAGAGACTGGAAGCAGGCACAAAAACCAAAGATAGTGACAGAAAGATTCAGAGTACATAAGCTGCGTACAGCCGCAAAGAAATTCATCTAGGTTCCAGGTGAGTCTCCTTTCAAAGTTCGTACAATTCGAACTCAAGTAGAACACAAGGTTGATGGAAACTCGGGGACTGCGCCTACCTGATGAGCCCCAGAGGCTAAATGGTCGTGGGCCATCAGAGTTTTCAGCAACCTTATGAGAAATGCACTCCATCCATCATCTCAGAATCATTTCCAATGATTCTGACGACAACACTGGCTGTCACGGCAGTTTCATCGTGACCATTGATGAATATTTGTGGGGGAGAAGTTAGACCTGTTTGTAGGTTCGTCTTTGATGGAATTTAGCACCTCTTGATGAAGCCGTTTACTGCTGCCTACTATTCGAATAAATTTGTGGTAAAAGCGTGAGTATTCCAAAATTTTGATAGAGTGCACGTAGGATAATCTCATCCATTAATTATTTCATAATTGCTTTGGAGCCTAGTGTAAGGAAGATTCGTCATCCTTCCCATTGGCGACACACATTTCGATATGTATGAGTTTTGAGTGAAAAAGAGGTCTGTGGGACCCGGGCGGCTAAGGGTCCTACATAACGATTGGAGCTCTCGGCCCATACGCAGTTCTTATTGAGTAGGCAGTAGTAACAGACAGATAAGAGCAGCAGATGCTGTATTGAGAACCGGTTCTATGAATAAATGGGTAACAAAAATTAATTAATCAAAAAGTACAATGAATAATAGCGCAATCCGTACGGGCAGAAAAAGGGACAGAGAGGCAGCAGAAATTTCGGTATGGGAAGCAAGATTAGAACAAGAGACAACGGCGCAGAAGACAGTTGGTACTTTCGGGATGTAACGAAAACTGTCTGGAAAATGGGTGTCGCCTGTATTTGGTACAGATTAAATATACATGCAATCGTTAGCTGACAGCCAGACGAAGAAACACTTGCCGGATCGAATAACGCACTTAGGCGCATTTAAAGCAAAGTCGCCGCAAGCATTATCGGGTAAGATGCAACGTAATAATAATGGGGCTGCCCGGGAAGTCGGGTTGGATTTGCGGATAATGTACTCGTTTACCACCCGGAGAGTCCAGGATTCGATCCCTGAGTGGTCTGCCTTTCCGTCAGAGCAGACACTCGACATTGGATGAGCTAAT
>NW_008751687.1:2237399-2248260 GCF_000715545.1 Opisthorchis viverrini | reverse complement strand
TCGAATAACGCACTTAGGCGCATTTAAAGCAAAGTCGCTGAGTGGTCCGCCTTTCCGTCAAAGCAGACACTCGACATTGGATGAGCTAATACGAAATTGCAAGTGAAGACGGATAAGTAACAAAATCTTGACATTGACAACTAGATACTAAGCCGACCTTAAGGACAGTGTGCTACTAGATGTGCTGCACAAATCTCGCCTCATGTTTCAGTTGGTACGAAATCGAGATATCGTCGCTAATTCACTGGAGGAATCGATACAGTCTTTGCGCAGCCCATTCGATTCAGGAACAGACTAGAGATTCAGTTAAGTCTTTTGCAAACCCCAGCTTAATTTTCAAATGAGTATTCAAATCCATGACTGAAAAATTTGTTTAAGGTGTTCAAAAAATACGGTGCACCTCTGACTATTACAGTGCCTCTCGTGAACCAGATTGCAAAGCTGAATAGCCAGTTTCACCTAACAATAGGGCTTAGCATTCTGCAGGCCTTGGGCTTTTCTCACATGCAGTTCCACGAATCTGATGAGCAGCGAGGAAATGCCAGTTGCTTGACAATGCTCTTCCGCATCACTCACACACTGAAACACGAAACAGTGATGCCTTCCAGAAACGCCCTTCATTGTTATAGGAAAAGCCTTCCTTTCTGAAGAATATAAGATTCATTCAGAGGACACTGAATGTCGAAAAATGGACGGATTCCTCTTAGGTATAAAATCTCGTGAATAGTTGGGAATGGCACCTTTCCAATTATCTATCTTCAGCTCGACCGGCTATGCTATGCAACCTGTCGTGAAACTGACTTTTTGATTCTCCGACTATTGCCAATGATTATTATGAAATGATAAAATAAAGTCGAAGTATTGAAGGTTGCTGAAAAAAGCGAAATGGAATTCCGCATTTTAGCCTCATGAAGCTCCCTAAGGGTGTACAATCGACGAACAATCGCGGCGATTTTTTCTTTAAACGAGGATTCATCGGTAACCACACACACTGCAGTCCACATTGTTATTGTAACCGTCATTTTGGCTTTGTAATCCCTTGGGCTGCTTATTCGGACTGTCTAAAAAAACCCGAATCGTTTCACCTTTAGTTCCAACCGCTGCTAGTACTACGATAATTTAGCGCCGATAGTTCAACTTCGTTTACTGCCACAACATAGTTGCGATAAAGGAAACTACTCATAAGGCTGCTGAAAACTCTTCGACAACTCACCACAGGTTTCGCACTCACTGAGGCTCATCAGTCCCCGAGTTTCCGTCCATCTTATGCTCTACTTCAAGAATAGCAAAACCAATACATCCAATTGAGTCTCCTCCGAAAGCCAAATTGACAGGCAAATGTCGAGAATGCGAAACTTTGAGCAGTCTGTCCCGGCTCAGTACGTCGTACATAGAATACTGGGCAACATACAGCCATACCACGACACGCGATTGAAAGTGATCGACGGAAACGAAGGGATCAAAAAGCGACGATTCGTTTTTGTTCCGTTTTGGGAATCCGTGTTGCCACGACCGCCTGTTCGTGTAGGTGTGAAGTCTGTTAAGGCCGTGCCGTCCGGAGCTGCCTAGCTGAGCCTGGTGACGCTGTTTATCCAGTGGTACCAGGAAACGGAGCACTCTTCCGACGTCCCCCTTTAACTTCGTGATCATAAATGCTGTTTGAGTCCTCTTTAACTGCCTGACCTCGAGGTGTCCGCTCGCCGACACAGAGTACGTCAATAATTTTGTACTTACTAGATAAAACTCCCGAAATGCCAACCATTTTAAATGACTGCAAGATTGGGTGGGATCAAATACAAACCTCATGCTTGCAGGGGAACCGATCAATGTGGTATGTACATTCGTTTATTTGTGTGACCACATAAGTTACAGTAGACTACCGAAGGACGAAACCACTTCCCGGAAAAAGAGGTCAGGGAAGCGTCTAACAACACCCGTCATTCGTGGCACCGACAAGACTATATTAATTGCCAAAGGTAGTGTACAACGCTACAGTCCGACCTGACTTACTTCACAGGCGAGATATGGCCGCCTAGTGCGCATCTTCGGTGACTCTGGGCCTGAAAACCGGTGCCTCAGGAACATGGCACGGGTCTGGCGGGAACACCGAACGAGTAATGTTGAGTTCACTATCCTCAACATACCATCTTGTCACGCTCCACAATGTGCTCCGATCAGGCCATGTACTTCGTATACCAGAGGAGCGTTTTCTTCGTATATCTCACTTCGCCTATTATTGTGACAGAGACGACCAAGAGGCGGCCAGTCCCTGACCTGGCAACACAGCATGAAAGCACTCACCAGTCCACTCAGGCCAGTTGGTCTCTCCCGGAATCTCGGGACGAGACGAAAAAACAGTTAGTGACCGTGAGGGATATGACCGTGGCATGCAGACAGTTGATGTCCTGAATCAAAGTTGCCACCATCAATATCCAGCACCCATTGTCCGACGTACCAGAAAAACAGTCACTTGACAGAGATTAACTGAGTTAGCCAATATTCAAAACGCGTGATTCTGATTGCCTTAAACTGCTCATCCTCGGTGAACAAACCCGTGACAGCTGGGACCAATATAATTCGGCGCACGGCTTGTATCTGAAAATCTGACGGAAGCTTATGCCTCCACGGACTATAGTTGACCCTTGGAGAAATTCTCTCCATAGAAACTATCATTCTCAGGTACCTCGAAATCTATCCTCAAGCCTCGATACCCAGTCTATCTGGCCACCTTCAATATCCACACTATAAAGCGAGTAGGAAAACAAGCCACTGTTGCTCCCACACCAGACTCGTTTGGCATTGATGTGTGCTGTGTATGTAAGGGCTACTACCTTGTCACTTCAAGCAACTTCGCTTAATCTGTCTAGTACATCCGTGCTCACAAGTTCACGCTACTCCTTTGTTCCGTGAACATACGAATCATGTGACAGACGCTGTCGCGCTTGGAAGCTAGACCGACAAGTCGGCTCCTGTCTTGTACAGGTCGGAACGATTCTAGGTATTATACACAAGTCAATTTTTTTCATATATATGAGGACACTACACAGTCAACATACACATGCCCGCGCGCGCAGCGGACAGGAAGTCAACCAGACGCCCGGACAATTACGAACGTGTAGCAGCTATATTGGGGAAAAATATGCTTCCGCCGTCCGGACACTCACCCAGGAACTCTACCAAACGATAAGTTCCCCTTCTGATTTACTCCATTTTTCGCATTGCATTTATTTTATACATTGTGCAGCTCGCTACTGTAGACTACTGTCAACCATAGTAAAAACTGTGCATGTATCTTCTGAGTTATATTAGGATTACCAGAAACTGTGCACTAAAATGTATCAGAAACAAGAACTCAAGGTATAGGCACAGTGGCTGAGCTGACCGCCCCACCACTTTCCACTCGCTTTTGGCTAGGCGCCTCTGGCGACCCAGAATCTGCTGCGGCAGGATGTGCGGGGATTTGTATCGTCCCACGTTACCGTAAGCAAGTATCCATGCTTGACTGAACACTCGTTGATAGTCGCCTCTGCACGGTTCGTCTGGTGTCCGCGAAGGAGTCTCACAAGCGGGAAGTTGATGGATGTCTGTTTATCTTGTCCGCTTACACCCCAACTGGCTGTAGCTTCGACGCCGCTCCGACACCCTGATTGCCTCGTTGTGGCGGACCAAAAGCTCAGATGTCGTTGTGGTTGCCGGAGGTCTGAATGAACAAGTGGACAGGCTTAGCACACCTGAGACTCAGTTGGGTAATCGACAAGGATTGGATTGGGTACGCCGTCCCGAAGAGACTCGACCTTACCGTGGTGTGGCGGTTTGTGTACCTCGGCAGGCCATTGAGCTATACTGAGGGGTGTCCGCGCAACACTCACAGTCTCTTATACCAGGTTGGTCCATGGGTAAGAGGTCTGACGAACAGTCTTCTGGCCCTCGATGTTGGGAGTTGGAACATGTGTGGCGACGAGTTCCGCAAAAATCGTAACGTACTCGCACTTCCAGCCCAACATCGCTACCTTGCGGTTAGGTTTTGAGCCAAAGGCTTTGGTTGATGACCCTAATCGTCCTCCTGTTTAGGTGTGGGCGCCCTGGTAGTATCCTAGCCCTCATACAACCATGGCATTCAGAAATAACAACACTTTCATGCCAAATCGATCTTCGCGTGGTGCCAACGGCTGGGTCGCCTTGCTTGCTGCATACAGCACGGCGAAAATATGCTACTGCTGACGCCTCCCTTCTTACACTTTCACGTTTTCCGTCTTCCACCCTCCTCCGCATAAATTTGAATAATTTCTCCGAAGGTCCCAGCTTTAGGACTGACGCTTTTGGTCGCCCTGCATCACACTCAACTGCAGTTTCCGTACGTCCAAGTTCGGTCACAACCCCAAACATTCCGAAACCTGTTTTCCAACCTCGAAAGCCCGTCTACTTAGCCACTTTCAATGTTCTCACACTGAAACAAGCAGGTCAACAGGTGGCTCTTGCGCGTACGCTGGATTCCTTCGGTATTGATGTATGTCGTCTGTCAGGAACAAGGACGCAAGTACTGTGGTCGGACTAACTGCACCCTCGTTATCTTCCAGGTTCCGACTGCGCACCTCTGGTGATGCAGAGGCCGCTGCAGCTGGATATGCTGGGGTGGGTATTGTATTGAGCGAATGAGCGGAAGCGTCTTCTCTTGATTGGATACCCGTTGAGTCGCCTCTGTCCGGTTCGTTTGGCAACATCTGAGAGAATCTAGGGGGTGTGAGGTTCACCGCACCTTGTTTATTGTGCCTGCCTACGCCCCAGCTGAATGCAGCTCTGAATCTGCCAAGGACAGTTTCTGTGACGCTCTAGGTGCCCTTCTACAGCAGGCTAAAAGCTCAGATATCGTTGCGGTTGCTGGTGATATGAACGCCCAGATAGGCAGACTAAGCGCTGCTGAGGCCCGATTGGACGGTCGTCTTGGTTTGGACACGTGACGCACGGACAACGGAGACCGTTTACTTCAGATGTGTGCCGATCGCAGACTGTTCCTTTGCAGTACGAATTTCCGGAACAGTGGGAATCCACTGACGTGTTGCCCACCAATAAACCTGACCCGAATCCACATCGCCGTCAGTTATCGGTCGTGAGGGTCGATCACCACCTGCCACTCGTTCTGGAACACCAGCGTGGACTCCGACCATACACTTTTATGCTGCTGCTTTTCGCTGCGCTTTTCAGACGTACGCAAACCGCGCACACCTCGCCTAACCACTGAGAAGCTAGTGGGCCCAGAAGTCAAACAAAATTATCAGAGCCAGCTCCTCGAATGTCTGTCGGACGGCATGGTGTCGGATATAAACAGCCACTGAGGAAGATTTTCCAATACGCTACTCAAAGCCGAAATGTCTGCTTGCGGTACAACCCAGCCAACCTCATCCAAGAATTGGATCTCTAATAGGAACGTGTCTTTGCTGGAGACCCAGCGACACATTCCACCTGGCCGCCACCACAAACCCACCCGGTGCATCATCCGATGCCAGGTAAAAGTGAGTGTCCGCACAGACTGAGAAGCTTGGTGGACCCGAAAGGTCGAAGAAATGGAAGATGCAGAGAATGCTGGAAACGTACGCAAGCTGCTCCACTTGATTCGTTCGACTGATCCTCGGAAACCTCTTGTCAGCGAAATAATCATACGAAAATGGTTTCCTGATATGCAGCAAAGCAGAACATTTGGATCGCTGGGTACAGTACTTTGAACAGCAATTAGGCTGGCCACCTGCTACCTCCAATCCAGAATTCTGGTCTTAAATAGGAAAGTGGACCGTAAATATGGAGCCGCCTCCAGTCTCAGGTGTCCTAATGTCCGACGTTCCATTCCCTCATTCCAAGGAGGGCGGTGGACTCCTCATCCAGTGCCTATCTAGCCTATTTGGGTCTATCTGGGAGGAGACCATCCCAGACAACTGGGATGAATTGATAGTTGTGCCAACTTTCGAAAACGGTACCCGCAGTGAATGTAGTAACCACAGAGATGTTAGTTCGACGCCTGTTGTGACAAGGCTTCTGGCGTCACTGGTTCTTCGTCGTTTTACGGTGGCACCCGAGGCCTTGACTCGTGAGAATCAAGCGGGATTTCGAGCGGGTAGAGGCTGCGTTGACCACATCTTCACACTCCGTCAGGCGTTAGAGCAACGCCACATGTGCAGACGACCCACAACTCTGGTACCCCTTGACTCCAAGGGTGCGTTTGATTCTGTCGATCGGTCAGTGCTGCTAACTAAACTTGCTCCAGAAGTTTGCAAACAAAATCTGATCCCTATATTCACATACTTCTGGGTAGGTGACTGTATAGTGAGCTCTCCAAAAGCTTCCCTACAAAAACTCGTGTCAGACAAGGATGTCCACTCTCTCCATTTTTGTTCAACTTTGCCATTGGTGAAATAATGAGGCGAACACTGGACGGCCTTCAGAACTCCGGTGTTCAAATTGTTGCTGGTGAGAGCCTTGTCGATTTGGGGTACGCAGATGATATCGCCCTCATCTCTGAAGACCAAAGCGAAGCACAAGCCCTGTTGAATAAACTGATCACAATCGACCGCCCCGCCACCAGAAGTGAATTCACACTGGGAAGATGTCGCCACATCCTGTCACAGTGCTGTGAGTTTTGCCTGTGATACAGCGCAACCAGCCTCAATTAAGCACTGGATATCAGACAGAAGAGTGAAACTGCTTAAATCTCGGAGAAATATCTCAGATGGTCCCCAGCATAACTTGACCCGACGAATTATCTATCAGAAGTGAAAATAAGCGTGCAAGCCGATCGGGAAGTCCGATGGACACGGAAAGCCAAGGAGTTGAAAGAGGCCCAAACAGCCTGTAAGTGTCTAAACCGTGCCTGAATCGCGTGACCGGTCCCCGAAAACCTCCTGTGAGCCGAACCATCAAAGATCAGAATTGAGTGACCATGAATATGAACGCCTCGACAGTTGGACAGAATATTCGAACGGCTATCAAGCTGCCGGTGGCCAGTCACTTGGGTCCCACGATAAATTAATCAATTTGCCATCTGTAAAACGCACACCAGAGACACACTGGTTCCAAATGCTACAGTATCGATCACCGGAAAGTGGGAGATTTCTGGAGATAGGGCGAAGCCTTGGAGGTGATGGCATGTTCATTTGTCTCAGGATTTGGGTAGCTACGCATTGAAGGCAATAACTTTTATACAAGAACGCCACTGACTGCGCGATTGGGCCATTTTTGCCAGTGTTACTAAACATCGGTGAGTTGAGTCCCGGGGTCCCCGTCCAGGGAGGCAGCAGTTGCCCACCCGACTAAGTCTACTGTTTAGCTGTCAAGTCACACAGACTCTCCACCTCCCAGTCGCTTCCACTTAGCACAGGGTTGGGCGAAAAGAGCTCTGTGAGGCGGTCGGTCTTCTGATATGCGGAGCACATGTCCTAACCAGCGTATCCTATTCCGAGAGAGTTAATTCTTCCCAAGACCATCTGGTGTACTTCAGCAGTGTCAGTCCGATGTTCCCACCAGACCTGGTCAATGATTCCAAGGCACCGGTGGTCAAACACTGGTAACTTTCGTATGTCCTCTGCGTATAGAAGCCACGTTTCTTATCCACAAAACAGTATGGATCGCACCACCGCAGTGTAAACTCTGCCCCTGACAGAGAAACTCACACCACGTAGACGCCATAGGTGTCGGCAGTTGGCAAAAGCTGCCCTGTATTCCTCAATTCGAGAAGCAATC
Organism: Opisthorchis viverrini; assembly: GCF_000715545.1. NCBI lineage: Eukaryota > Metazoa > Platyhelminthes > Trematoda > Opisthorchiida > Opisthorchiidae > Opisthorchis > Opisthorchis viverrini. Next base: position 2,240,532 of record NW_008751687.1, on the reverse strand, counting down.
TCATCTACAGACAGTCCACCGGACCTTATACAGCTGCTCAGGTAAACAAATTTACTACGCCAAAAGGCGCTTTACGGTTCGCAGGCGTATAGCGCATACCAAAACATGCGGCGGAGTTATTTGGGTTATTTGAAATCGTTTGCATTTTTTAAGGATTTGAACCAAGGAAGCGCTATCATCTGCAAACGCCAGGAGAGCGATTTTAGAGCCAGATAGAAATTTCATGCAGCATATCAGTTATAAAGTTTAAGAGGAAATGAGAGAGGGCAGCCGTGTCTTACACCACGGGACGTCATGTACCCAAATGAGAGTATACTCATACAGTATACTCGTACGCGTCCATAGCAGTTCCCATGCAATGCCCTCATAAGGGGTATAAACTTGAAGGGGCTACCTGACCGCCAGACATCGCCAAAGAATCTGACGATCGACACAATCAAAAGCAGCTTTCAGATCAAGAAAAATGACAATGTGAGAAGTCTGACGGTGTGGCGCTGTTCAATAAAGAGATGGTCGATGCATCCTCGATGAGTGCGAAACCAAGCTTGGTTCTCACGAATCTATCTCCCCCGATAATCCGTTAACTTGGGCGAAATAATGACAGAGAGCACCTTAGATGCGACAGACACCAGGCTGATATCACGATGGTTCTTGCGCCCTTTTTGAAGTCCGGGGTTACGGTCGAGGAGCTCCATTCGGCTGGTCGTTCCAAATCTCCTGCAGTATGGTTCCCAGACTGTTCACCGGGACCTCCCCAGCTTCACTGAAGAATGTGGGGTTCAGAGATACAACGTACATCGGTAGAAAACAAGGTTTCAGCAAGAGTTACCTGTTTCCCAAAAGGCTGCAACCTGGATCAGCTATCTGAGACTGGTGAGTAATTATTTTTGTTCATTTTTCTGGAGGGGTGCGAGATGAATAAAGTGGTTAGAGCGCGAATTCACCGACTGGAAGGTCCGTGGTTCGAACCCGACCTCTGCCCCTCGACTTCCCCTGTCTAGGCTTGGACAACCTGGCAGTATCCCAGTCCTCGTGCTTCCTTCGGGTGGCATGGCAGGCACCGACCGAAAGGGCGCTACAGCCGAAAGATTATTATTACTTTTCTGGGTGACGGTTTAGACACGGAACAGTGATCAATAGACTGACTGATGGATTGGTGGCACTGTAATGTTCAACAGGAATGGGCAGTGCAGAGGAAGTCGGCCAGCGAAGTGCTACAAAGGACGGATGATACTCTCCGGTTGACCAAGTCGAAGAAGGGGGTTGGTTGAAGAACCCCACCTTGAACCTTTGACTCAGTAACCTAACCCACAAGTGGGAAGATGTAGGGTTTTGTTCGCGGACGCTGCCATTAGCCACTAATTCAAAAATCTGAACTGCGATACAGCGGTTAAGGCTTTCTTGGGGGACCCTGCAGGGGTCAATGACTCAATAGTCTGATCCACTTAGCAACAGGGGGCCGGCCTGGCCTGGGGTCGCAGGGAGTAAGGCATTACTACCTTATTCCAATACAGCTGCGCACAGCAGATGCCTTCTGGCAGCGCCGGGCCACTAATTCAAAAATCTGAACTGCGATACAGCGGTTAAGGCTTTCTTGGGGGACCCTGCAGGGGTCAATGACTCAATAGTCTGATCCACTTAGCAACAGGGGGCCGGCCTGGCCTGGGGTCGCAGGGAGTAAGGCATTACTACCTTATTCCAATACAGCTGCGCACAGCAGATGCCTTCTGAGCAGCGCCGGGCTCCTTGATTTTGAAATTGAGACCGTACTGAAAAATTCGCGGTCATCTTCAACCGTTGGTCGATCGGTGTGTGCTTTTTAGGGCCGACCTTTTCTAACCCGCCCTTCCTCGGAGGAAGGCAGCATCGCTGCTTCCATAAATACGGGCATGCTGGTCGCCTGGGGAGAAACGCCTTACTGCCTTCGCACTCTTATCGCAGAGGACAATAGGACTTGAACTCTAGACCGCCTCGTAACATGATTACTCGCAGTGACTCGCCATTCTTCGTCAGGCTGCTCCCCGTCGACCTTCATTACATGGCTGAAACTATGAATTGAGTTTTAGCTATTATAGCCCGTAGTATCATTGCAGAACAGAAACCCGACCATCACGACAAGGTGCTAGCTATGGCTCGGGATCTAGAGCCCACATTTGACGCAGAACCCTGAACGGTAAGCATGGATCCCCCTATGGCCTCGGAGTTGTGACTGCGTATGCTCCCTCAGGCGCCACCGACCTTCTTGTTCGGATGACCTCGCATCCGAATTGCTCAAAGATGGAGATGAAATCCTCAGTCAGCGCGTCTAATGTTTTCCTACAGTTGGGAAACGTAAACTATCCCAGACAACTGGAGAGTCATTGATAGTGCCCATTTCCAAACAAAAGTTAGCAGTGAGTGTGGTGAACACAGGGAGATCAGTTTGACCCAGGTTGTAACGAGACTGCTGGCATCACTTGTGCTTCGTCACCTTATGGTGGCTCGTGAAACACTGACTCGAAAGCAGTAAGCAGGGTTTCGTTATAGTATAGGTGGCGTTGACCAAATCTTTACACTCCATCAGGTGCTAGAACAACGCCATATGTACAAACGACCCACAGTTTTAGTACTCCTGAATTCCCAGGGCGCATTCGACTCAGTTGACAGGTCTGCTCTCTTTGATACGTTTGCCCATCAAGGAATGCCCCAGAAGTTTGTGAGCATTATTTGTATGCTCAGAATTCCGGACGTGAGTATAGGAAGAGCTCTCGACGTTTCCGTACACAATGCAGTGTCCGTCACGGGTTCTCACTGTCTCCATTCCTATGTAATTTCGTGATCGATGAGATAATGAGACGAATACTGGAAATTCTTCAAGATTCTGGAGTTCAAATAGCCTCAGACGAACTTGTCTATCTGGAATATGTGGACGACATCGTTCGTCTTCGAAGAGAAAGCGTAATCGTTTTTTCGATAAACTGACCCCGTTCACAAAGTGTAAGGTCATGTTAATTGGTATTCACTCAATGAACAATTCACTTGGAACCCAGAGAGACATTCAAATTTGGGGAGCGTTTTACGCACCTTGGACGTTGTATTAGTTCTTATTGTAGTGTGATAGATGCCCGACCTAAAGCTGCGACCACCTGGTGGT
>NW_008751687.1:2228856-2233792 GCF_000715545.1 Opisthorchis viverrini | reverse complement strand
CCTTTTCCAACCCCTCCCCCCCCACTTGACAGCCCACTGACAGTGTTGGATTTATGCACCAACTTACCAGCTCGCGCCTGCAATGCACAGCTACCCACCCCCTCCCCCAAATCATCGGTGTACGAAACTGCGGCAGCTACAACCACTGTACGTCAATTACGCGGTTATTACAGTTGACAATGATGATGAGTGTGATAGATGAGGTCAATGTACACATCTGCAAGGCCCGGGTCTGGTTTGCTAACTTAAGACGACTATGGCATCAAAGCTCTATATCCCTGAGTCAGGCTGCAGTGCGGGCTATTTTGTTGTATAGATGCGAGACTTGGCCTGTTCGAGCAGCCGAACTGAGAATTCTTTAGTTGTTCGACAATCTTTGTCTCTGGACTACAGCTTGTGCGGAGAATGCATAACGAGGTAAGCAGGGAGCGAACGTCCGGTTGTGCAAAGGGAACTTCCACTGAGGAATGTGTCCAGTACCAGAAGCTGTGTTGGTTAGGACACATATTGCGCACACCGAACCATCGTTTGCCGAAAACAGTGGTTTTCCGTGCCCAATTCAGAGTGGCGGAAGCAGAGAGGTGGTCAACCCTTGAGCTAGCAGGGGGAAGTCATGACAGAGATTTGGAAAAGCTGGTGGTCCTCGCCTCCCGGAATGAGGACCACGTGATCCCCACTGTGTCTGGTTGGAGACGCCGCGACATATGACGTCAACGGCATTCTTGTAATCAACTTCTATCCAGGTTACCTGAACGAGTACCTGGAGATGTACAAAATGATTGTGGTAGTCTAGCACCAAGCCCTTTCCTTGTCCATCTCTGTTCTTTTCTTTACAATAAGGCTTTCAATCCATAGTTGTACGGCAGCAAAGCATCGGTGTTGCCCACTAATGTTATGCTGTCCTCGAGGATGATGAAAAGCAGGAAATTCGCCAGTAAAATCGAGGTACTTACTAAACAAGATGGAAGAACATCGGCCCTTCAGGGACAGAATCACATCTTGCCCCGACACCGTTGCGGGAAAATAAGCATCAAAACACAACAGCGTCCAAAGTGGAGAATAGGCGACCACATCTGGTCTCCCTTTTGAGGCATAGCTACTGAGCAACTCGGAAGCACAAGGATTACACAAGGCAGAAAATTCCGACCATCACCAAATTCTATTCTTGGCAGTAAAATTTGAAGAGCTCGACTTGATGTCTCGCGCTTAAAAAATCAACAGATCCCACTAAAGCCATGAAGAAAGCTCCCAAGGCTGTAAGCTTTGTTGGACGGACACCTTTGTCTCAAACATTCTGTAGGATTCAAAAACCATGGCTGCGTCATTGCCAGTTACTTTGTCAGGATCGAAAACTAAACGGACGGAATATCCCAACCACTCACCAGTAGTTACATCAGGAGCCGTAAGAGAAGCCGTCAATATAAGCAAATATTGCAACATACATCTCGCAAGTCTGTACCCCAACTTTCCAAAAGCACTGCACTTTTAAGCAGTTTGTCGGTCCAGGAGTCTATAACGCTACTCTAATTGAAAGAGAATACACCACCCGGTTTAAAGAACATCGTTGGCAAACAGAGGCAGTGCACTAGTCGGAATATGTGTTCATGAAATATGGAAACAAACAGTAACCAGCCAAATATGGGAGAGTTAGAATAAGATTGCCTTACTACATCACCCGATTGAAGTTATTAAAATGTTCGGTAAGATGTCTCTTGGGATGATAGAGAAGGTATGTCTTTTAACTAGTGTCCAGCTTAGTTTCCGACGCCGCTGTTTCTCGATAACTGAACTCAATGGCAACTGGAGGCCTGAAACCAAACAGCGTATGGTGGTCAACCCGAGCAGGTAAATGCTACGAAAGATAAAAATTCCAGCTGTGACACCGTTTCGGTGCATTGCCACCGTGCAACTCGAAGGAAGCATAGAGGATGAGGCACTGCCGAGTTGCCCAGGCCTAAACATGGGCAGTTGAAAAGCCTGTATTGGGTTCGGAACGGAGATCATCATCATCAAAGACAGCAACAAGTCGACAGTCACGCGCTTCAATAACTGGGCTGCCAAGAGCTTTTCAGTTCGCGGACTGCGGGGATTTAGAGTATGGAGGTAAATCCCGGCCTAAACCTGTCACTCTGTCGTAGAGGTCCACGCGCAGTGCTCCGACGATCACGAGAACTAAGATCCTCAAAGTTCAAACATGCCAGACCAACAAACAGCGGACCCGGTGCTGCGACATATCGCATTACGAGGCTGTTTCTCGTAGTGTGAAGACAATAAGGTACTTCCTTCAGGCGGTCAGCATGCCCGTACCTAAAGAGTCGAGTTGGAAAAGTCTGAAAATTGAGCACTCCGTTCACTCAACGGTTGGACGTGACGCCGACGGAAGTCAGCAATGGTTACTGAGTGTCAGAAGTGGCCAATGGCGCAGTCAGTGACGCTCGCAAGTAAAACCTATCGCCTTCAATGCGTAGCTACCCAGTTCCCGAGCTAACTGATCATACCTCGGTATCAACTTTTTGGTTGCGCCTCTCAAGCTTTCCCATATTCGTGATCGAACCTGCAGCATCAGGAACGAACTTACGTGACCCATAGCTGATAAACTGAATCAAGCGTAGACAAATCCTGCCATAGAACTTGAGCGATATATATAAATTTCCCGGAAGCTACTATCATTCTGCTGTGGCACCCTTTCGGTGCCACTGCCATGCCAAAAGGAAGCGCGGGGGCTGGAATACTGTCAGGTTGCTCAAGCCTAGACAGGGGAAGTCGAGAGGAAGAGGTCAGATTCGGACCACGAACCTTTCGGTCAGTAAACTGTTCATCTAACAACCATTGAGACAGCTTGATATTTAAACCTCCTCACCACTTAGCTAAGCATACGTGCTTCCTACAGATTTTAGAACAGGGTATGCTGGTTAATGATTACCCTGATATACTGGTTAGCTGATACCAGGTCCCTGTCATCATCGACAGCATGACATCAGTGTTCAACACCGATGGTCCCTGTAACCACCAATAAAGCCCAATCGTGTTCAGAAGCAGCACGCCCGTCATGAATTCAGTTGCTGCACTTAAATGCAGCGTCAGGGAAAAGGTCCAACGTCGTAGTCCACCAGCGGACTTCAACCGTGGTCTACCCACGGCACTCGTTAAGCACACGCCGATTAATTTACCTGGATAAATCCGACGAACAAACCCTCGACGCTGTCATCGGAGTGGCTATACGCACACAACAGGAACGCAGTCAGGGGCTGGAGCGTGACACCAGTAACAAAACTGGGCTGCAGAAAGACGTCCACTATCATCTGCCTAATCCTGTCTACAGTATAAACCTCGAAATTGCGAGCTTAAGACGTCGACTTGATCACCGGGTCGCATCATAAACTATTCGCCCTGCCTGAGGATGCCGCGTAGATGATCGTACTTACCGCCATCGCTACTTCTCCGTGAATTCACTGACTGGATTTCTCAAATTAAACACAGCTTTCCTCTAGATACCCTGAAAATTATTGAACGATAATTGCACGACGAACGCTACCTCTGCGGGTGGATTCCTACTTTACTTGATAGTTTGCTAATCGACTAACGAGTTGCCTCGTAGGTCCGCAAAGATGTACTTTCCGCTCGCCTTGTCACGACGTCCGAACACAATTTACCATCAAAAATCACGCACGCTGGAACGGTTACAGCTCTCTCTATCTTTAGTCCACGCTGCCGTACCAACTGCAGCTCTTGGAAATCTATGGAGAATCGAGCTACATGAAAAACAGTGCAGACTTCCGCAAGCATTTATATTACTATCATGCAGTAAGGACACAAGCTCCGCCTACTGCACGTATTTTTTCTTCCGCGCGCCTTGAAAAGAATCGGGCTTTTACAATCACTGGCACCTTAGGAAGCACACCTTTGCCGAGCACTTTGAAATAGCCCTGGAAGTGTGGGGGTTACAAACAGCTGGAGTTACCTTTTTTACGCAGTCAATGACGGGAGCTTTGCCGTCCCCGTCACTCTTGTACTTTTCATAAGTGTCTTGAGAGACGAGTGACCATATTTTCTCTATATTGATTGCGGGGCAAAAGTATGGATTCTTTTTGTAGTGATAGTGCCGCATTCCGACTTTCCCGATGTATCCAGGGTGGTATTTGTCCATGTTGATACGGTGATGATGTTCTAAGCCAGCATTCCCACGGCCTCCGGGGTGTTTCCTGTGTTTTCCAACGCGGCCGTGCCCATGGCTCACATGTCCACGCAGCTTCCTTGTTTTCTTTGGTTTTATTTTAGACTAGAATTTAGAAGATAACCAACCAAGCGTGAAACTAACCATCCCCTCCGGAGCGTGCTTCCACCCGACTGGGACTGAAGTGGCACAGTTAAACAAAAATGTCCTTTAGGACCTAAGCCTATATCATTCTAACATAACGATCGCGCGAACACTGATCAATTCATTTATAATAACATTCTTGCACCTGGATACGCTGCTGCAAAAATTGCACGGACTGAAGATAGGGCGCGCAATTTTCTTCCACAAATCATAGGAGCGAATCGCGGGCGCGTCTTGTTGTGTATCCCACACTTGGTCCAACTGACCGCTGACTACAACACACAGTGTAAACAGGAGGTGTGATGGCACCTCTTCCTCTGCTGATATTGATCAGGCGTACAAAACCTGGCTCCATAAAGGCTAAAGGAAGCGTCTAACTAGCAGAATTGGTTTCAACTCCGCGCTTATCGAACTGAGGCCCCGGTGTGTCACGGAATCGCGGACTCACTGATACACAGGATCGAGGCCTTTGCCCAAGTTTCCCGGGTCGGTCTTGTTCGTGTCGGTCAGTGGCTGTCGTTCACCTGAAAGGCACAAGTGAAAAAAGGGTGTAACACTGCTCTTTATGTTCTCAGCCCGGGGCAGTATGCTTGCCAGCGCGAGGATTCGCATAAATAA
>NW_008751687.1:2224431-2228179 GCF_000715545.1 Opisthorchis viverrini | reverse complement strand
TTTGTTGTGCTTTCATATGTTTTATTCCTGGTGTGTTTACGTGAACGAAACCGTAAAGAATATTTTTCATTTCAAGTAACCGTCAATGCGCCCGATATTTGTTCGTGTTGCTCGTAAAGGCTGTTCAAAAACAACGCTATATAGGAAAGTACGACAGTCGGTTGCGGCAAGTGGCTGTTTTCGTTGCCCGACTGATGAATGCGTCCATAATGCCTTTAGTCGACTATCTGAGGGTAAGATTCATGATTGATCAACTGATAGGCTGTAGGTATGCCGAATCTGACCGTTCCAGGTGATAAACTAGGCTGCGATGTACCACGTTGTTCGCCGGCGATCCCCCGATCCCTGTTACCAAGACGTTGGAACCAGAAAGACATTCACCACTGCGGTCCTTAGAGAACCTTTCGGCTCCTGCTTTTTGCCATAAGGTAGCCCACTGCAAGTCGTTGAAGGGATCAGTCCGTATGTTCTTCTTGCACTTATATTGCTTTTCATCAGTATCCTTTTTAAACCATTCACAACCAGGTAGAAATATTTTAACGGCTGTTCGTCGGATGGCGCGAAGGCTGAACCTACCTTTATCCGGTTAAGCTGTTGTGTTGGACGAATTCAGATACCTTTTTCCGTCTCTTCCGAGGGATACACGGACCGTAATGAAAACCCCCCGTCGTTGCTTCGTGCGACAGAAAGCCGGTGGGATGTATATCCACCTCGGGTTGAAAGCAGGTTTGCTGCAATAGCTCCGTGAGATTCAGACTACGGTTACAAATATCGAAATTCAAATGAATGTTGACGGCATTCGGGCCTATAACACCTCGCGTACCCAAGTGTGGCCTATACTCTCCCCGATAACTTCACCCTTTCTCGGTCAGCCTTTCGTCGTTGGAATATACTGTGGTAAGCAAAAACCCACTGATGCTCATCAGCTGATGTCTGACACGGTCGCTGAGTTGACAGACGTCTTGGCGAACGGTGTCTCCGGGGTTTACAATACTCACGCCGTCCGTCTTCAGTGCATATTTGCGAGTCCTGCTAGGGTCTTTCTGAAGCAAGTAAAGGGACATGCAGGATATTATGGCCGTGATTATTGTGCACAAAAGGGTGTGCACATTGGCACACGTATGACTTTTCCCTCGTTGACAGCTCGCTTGCGTCGTGAATATGATTTCCGGACCAGAAAGCAAGAGAAGCACCATACAGGTCCAAGTCCGATGGAGGAGTTAAATTTTCCCATGATTGACGGTTTCCCACCAGATTTCATGCATAATGTGTGTCTTGGTTTAGTGCGGAAATTTCTCGTCTTACTCAGAGCTATGCCAATTGGACACAAGGCCAGGCTTTCTTTGGAGTCCTGAAATCTGCTGAATGCTAACATTGAGCAACAGAGTTTGGCTCTGAGTATTGATTTCCCCGAAAATGTAGAGGTGTCGTAGACCTGGATCGGTGGAAGGCATCTGAGCTACGACAGTTTCTTCTGTACATAGGACCAGTTGTTTTACGAGATATCCTACATCCTGACGCTTACGAATGTTTCATGTATTTTTCGGAAACCACTTTCATAGGCTGTTCACCTTTTTTTCACAACATTATGCTGATTTTTTAACTGATGTCTCCAAGGTTGCTGTGTCAAAATTTGCTGCTATTTTTGGTCCCAGCCATTTAGTGTACAACATACAACTCTTCTCCCATTTATTCAATTTCGTCAAGCTTTATGGTTGCTTGGATCGTTTTTCCTGTTTTCCCTATGAATCGGAGCTGGTCATTTGAAGCATTACATGCATGGGCCAAAACCACCGGCTGTTCAGCTTTACCGCCGACTGTCCGAGCCTGCGGGATTGAATGCTTTCGAAGGGAAGGTATTTTTGGATGATTTTGGCTTGCGACTGAGGCCATCACCCACTGCCGGATGTCACAGGTCTATTCATAGGGATGTTTTTTTGGAAAAACTTTTCCGACAACTGCATTTTGCTTGATGGTCAACCAGCTGTCATTGTAGATTTTTCTGGAGATACTACTGAGTACCAGAAATTCAAAACTGTTCTCCCGTTTTACACTCACGTAAAGATATCGAGGGACGTTTTAGTTTTTCAATGCTCCGACTTGCAACACACTCGGCTGTTTGCACCAGCCTACCAAATATCTTGTAAATGCTTAAGTTTTTCCTGCAGAGACACTTGTATATACTTCCCCATTTTGCATACCCTTATCGATTAGTCAGTAATCTCACCACTGGCACTCGACACATGTATGAATTTATTACTTGTATTACTCATTAGTTCGTAAAATATATATACATATTTATGTTGGTGTTGTGTTATTCCATCAAAGCTTCCGTTTTTATGTGGATATTTTCCAGTTTAATATCGTAGTTGGAAGTTGTTTTTCAGCCATGTACGCTGTTCTCATATTTGCAGACAACTCGGTTGGCATGGTGCATGAATCATGGTACGTACCGCCCGATTCAGTCCTTTGGCCCTCGTGCACAAACAGCACTCTTTATGCCAACTTACTGACGGGTACTTTACCAAAATGTCCACTCAATTTGTGCACGTTCGAAGTGTATCGGCAGTGCAGTAAGTTCATTTTCAGTTAAAATGTTCTAGAAACTTTTCCGGATGCACTGAGTGCTCGGCAGGAAGCCCTTGACTCAGGGCATACCTCCTCTGCGGAGCAAAACGATGAACGGCTGGTACGTCAATTCAGGCGAAAACAGTATGTTTACCAATCGTATTACAATGGTTGCAGTACAAAGAAACGGCTGCTGTCTGATTTTACAGGCGGGTCGGATCGTGATTCCAGTGGTGACACCACTTTGTTTGCGAACATAGTCATAAGCCCACCAACTCCAAAAAGATTGTAGGTCCTCCCGCACCTACCAACGTTTCAATTTGTAAAATCCTCATTTTCAGATGTACCAGTCCGACTGCCACGATTAGTAGCATCATTCCTGTTCAAGACGCGCCACCCGTCCCTCGTGATGCCCCGATGATGCGTGGAACGTACGTTTTATTTCATTCCACGTATACAACCTTTCCCGCCGTGGGCGATCCAGAACCACGCATTTCTGCCCCGATCCCCAGGTTTTCTTAACATTCCATGTACTTTACTTTCTAGAACTAACTCTCCAAATTCAAAGGCAATCGTAATTTCCACGGACATGGCCAACCTCATTCTCAGTGAGTACAGTACCATGTTTTAATTAAGCCATTTTATGGAGAATTTAGAGAGGATCTACTAGTTCTTCCAGACACTGCATATGAAGCTGGACGCTTTAGTACCCACAGGCAGTTCTCAGACACTCGACGAGCCCCTCTTCCGTTGTCATCCGTGGACGATCTCCGAAAGTATGAAGAACATCTAAGAAATGGTTCACGCTATGCACAGCTGGTAAGCATTAATTTTGTTTACGATTATTGATTTCACAAAGGTGGAAGGGTGGCTCTTGCAGGAGGCTGGCGATATACAAGTGTAAGTTACCAACGTGCTTACACGGACGTTGGCCCCAAGGCTGGCCGCACTACTCAACTGGCGCGAAATAAATGCCAAAGAGGCCTTCGGGTTAACCAGGCTGGCCCAAGGACTTATTTGTAAGTAGTTAATTGTTATTTTACATTTAGCTAGTTGAGTCAGTGTCTGGATGAAACTCAATAACTATGTGCTTCATTACAGACGCGACAACTGAAAAGTTTCCGAACACAAATCTGCGACAAATAAAGGAAATCGTTCATCGCTGGCTGGAGAACGAACG
>NW_008751687.1:2208204-2222505 GCF_000715545.1 Opisthorchis viverrini | reverse complement strand
CAAAGGTCAGCACACAGTGGTCGCTATGCCCCAGTGGAGCGTTAATTGTTACCTGATCAACGAAGTGTCTTTCGTTGGTGATGACCAAATCCAAGAGGGATGGTAGTTGGCCTGGGCGGTATCTGGTGGGTGCAGCGACATGTTGGGTCCAAGCGTTCTGTCGAACGACTTCTAACAGCGCCGCTGCAAAAGGTCCGCCTAATTCGACGCCCTGGAGTGCAATCCAGGAGGCCTTTGGGCCGTTGAAGTCACCTACCAGCAGGATATGAGTAAACTGGTAATTGGAGGAGAGTTGCCCAAGGGTTTGTATGAGGAATTGGTCATCTTCAAAGGGACTCGAAGGGCTACGGTAGACCACGCCAAGAAGGAGAGAATCGAACCCGCGCAGCGGGATTTGGACCCACAGTGCATCGCAGAAGGGTGCAGGGGTGGTGTCGGGGAGGACAATCGGGATTGGTAGGGCCGCATGTATGTGGAGAGCGACCCCACCTGCCCGCCCTCGTTTTGAGTCAGCTCAAAAAATAGAGTAACCGTCTATCGAGATCTCCACGTCAGAGACATCTGATGTGAGTCAGGTCTATGTGAGTGCGATTATGGACGGTTGTTCAAGGCCAGCTTACTGTTTAACATCGCCGAGTTTGTTGAAAAGGCTGAGGCAGTTTGTGGACAAGCATTTCAACTCTGCCTCTGCTGCCTCCGAGGGTGAGGAGCCGAAAGTTGAGTGACCAGGTTGTTTAGAAGACTTAACGGTTGTGCACCGGGTTTGAGTCTGAGTCCAACGCCCCAAAGGGGCCTCTGGAGTCATGTTGTCTGCTTCCTGTCTTTGTGGTTCCTGGGGGTGCTTTTCGCCTGCGATGTTTTTTTCGTTCTGTGGGAGCTAGGTTTGCCCGGGCCTTTTGGCTTTGGTGGACGGAACTTTTATCCCCATGGGCAAAAATTTCGACCGATGCTGTTTGTAGCTCTTTTAGCATCCTCTCTACGTCGACCAGATTTGCTGCTGATCAAGGATTTGCTGCAAGCTTTCGCCTTTCTAGATCCTTGGGTGTTTTGGCGCGGTTTGACCGGAAAAGTGTCTCTGTGAGGCCCTGAGCTCTGGGTGGTTCCCATGAGGCTCGTTTTCGCGGAGGACTGTACCTTGAAGACATCCAGCAGTTTTCTAATCTGGCGAATCTGATGGGGCTTGTTTGGCTGCAGTCGCTCTTCTTTCGTGTTTGTGTGGACCCCCGATCCGCCAGCGATCAGCGCGGCTAAAGAAACCCAAATGGAGAAAATGACTGGGAGTGTTAGGACGTGTGCTGAACCAGGTCGGATGCTTGAAAAAATTCCAAAACCATCGAATCCTTCGGCCCACGTGACCTCGAGCGATGAGACTATGTATTTTGGTATAAAACTTGCGTCGGAAGTTACTGCTCCCTTTGTAATTGGTACGCAGGCGTCCCCCGTGGCCTGATGCAGAGACAAGCAACGTCTTCACAAAACCGCCGTGCTTAGGCAGACTTAACTTCTTGTAACGCCTCTGAGGTCTGGCTTCCGTGTTTTCCTCTGAGTTAAGCGGGGGCGATGTAGAGTGCTAAATGGGTTCGCGTCCATTTCTGTATTCCGCCCACCCTGTGTCCTCGATAGTGGTCTTCAGTTGCATCTTGATCGTCCGCATGCTCACTTTGTCATGCAGTTGGTAAGTAGCAGAATAGTTAAGCTATATAGTACAACGGCATGTCGTTCTGGGACGTCCAACAACTTCTGTTACAACAGCTGATAATTATCTGAAAGGACACGGTCACCTCGTTTCCACAGAGAGACGGCTCTTCGTGGTTTCTTGCGTAAGAAACTCAACAAGCCATTCTGTCTTAGAGCTCGTCCCGTCCTACCTTGTCCTTTCCCAAAGACGGACGTGGTTTCCTTGATATTCGATGCGGGATTCAGACGCTCCTCGGTGGAAAATCGAGGTTGATTTCTCCGGGACAAAGAGGTATTCAAGGTGGCGAATTTCACTGGGAGCTTGTCTACCCTTTTTGCATGTTCCAGTGATATGTTACTCATGCCACAATATTCAAAGGTGCAAACTTTTTAAGACTGTGACCATCACCAATTCGCATGTGATTACCAGTTAACGAGAAAAAGACCGCGCAGTATTCGCCGAACGGGATCGATTTCTCAAAGATAATGGTGGTTGACAGTGTCTATGCCTGCTGGGTTATCCTGCAATTTTTTGTATGGTTGACTTGTTTCACAGAGCACCTCGTGAGGAGTATCACTTTCGTGGAGCTGAAAAATGTGTGTATATCTGCAATAAGGAAACGCCAATCGAAATAAAAGGTGCATTCCGCACAATGGGCAAAGTTGGCGTGTAGCTCTGGAGCTGAAGTGGTTCATGGGATCTGCTAGAGACCACATTATACTCGTGGATGCGAAACGTCACAGCGTCAATCCTGCAATCAAATTGGGCTTTGCATCTATCGGTCGTCTGGACGGAAGATGAATCATTTGGTTTCTGATCACCCGAATGACTGCTCCGAAAAGTCAACGTTTCAGACACTCATCCTATTTAGAAAATTCGTGCTATATATCAATATCATGAGGCCGTAGCTGAAAACGACCCCTGGTCACAAGTCAAGCTTTCTAGTGCCCCGCTTGATACCAGCGTAGAAGTGTTACGGTCCACGATGCCTAATCAACTAGCCACGTGAAAACCATGTCGGACATAGCGGATGGCAGAACGAACCTAGCTGACACACACGAGTAACATGCAGCTAAGGGTCTATGATGCCCAATCACTTTGCCGAAACTCGCCCACCCATCAAAGGCAAAAAGTCCGAAAAAGATTGTACGAGATCAAAATTTGAACATAATCAGTCGTGTTTATCAGTACATTTGCTCTGCATGGCAGCGTACGGCCTTCTTGGTGTGCAGTGTGCACTGTCGTGCTGGCGTTCTGAAATGAGAGGAAGATATAAGTGAGGTTATCAAAATAACGCTGGCCTTTTTACACAATGCCATCATCAACGGCTGGTTCGCGTTGTGCGAGTTCTTGCGGCTTGGTGCTTACAGTTTACCGCCAATAGGACCTCAAGGAATACGAGACATGCAGAATGCATGATGTCTCATCGACGGACGAACAGTCCGGAAGTGATAGGTGTATCACCCATTGCGTTGACATTTGAGATTTCACACGGTTATTCTGTCCCCATTTATAAACCCCGCTCCACTTTTGTGTTTGGTGCGTGTAGAGTAACTGACGTTTATGTGTCCTTACCATTTCATTCAATTGCAATTGAGGTCACCCAGTAATTTGCGGAAAAATTTGTGCGCGTGTGACTGTCCCACTTGGGAGCCTGCTTGCCCAATCGGTTCATACTCTTGTAGTTCAGGTGGACCATTATTTTTGGACGAGTATCTACTGTCGATGATTGTATAATTTATGAATTAGTCTTACATTAATAGTACCGTGTTGAAACCCAGCTCCGACTTTGTTTTGCCTCGGGGCTCCTAGGAAGTGATGGGTGTATCACCCATTGCGTTGACATTTGAGATTTCACACGGTTATTCTGTCCCCATTTACAAACCCCGCTCCACTTTTGTGTTTGGTGCGTGTATAGTAACTGACGTTTATGTGTCATTACCATTTCATTCATTTGCTATTGAGGTCACCCAGTAATTTGTGGAAAAATTTGTGCGCGTGTGACTGTCCCACTTGGGAGCCTGCTTGCCCAATCGGTTCATACTCTTGTAGTTCAGGTGGACCATTATTTTTGGACGAGTATCTACTGTCGATGATTGTATAATTTATGAATTAGTCTTACATTAATAGTACCGTGTTGAAACCCAGCTCCGACTTTGTTTTGCCTCCCCGGGGGCTCCTATATTACGCGAGGATACCGTTCGCCGCTACAATGGGCCTTCCATGTTTCCTTTGTGTAACAAAGATCCAGCCTCCACAGGAATTTGCGTCCACCGTCCAACTGCTGAATTGTCGATTTTCGTCACGTCGCCGCCCAGGTACCAAAGTAATAGTAATACTGTTTAGTCCCAACTTGCGGGTGGCGCACCGTCAGGTATGACAATTATGTCGCATTTGCAGTTACTGGAACCAGTGGGCGAGAGCACACGGTCGAGAAAAGGGATGGACTATTTGCGGGTGTGCTATCAAACTGGACATAGCAGTGCTGTGACGTTATTCGCCTGATATGCTTCGGTCTTCGGACAGCCCCGTAAAGAAAAAGGGATGGACTATTTGCGGGTGTGCTAGCAATCTGGACATAGCAGTGCCGTGACATTATTCGCCTGATGTGCTTCGGTCTTCGGACAGCCCCGTAAAGGACGTCATATGTGTGATTCTTTGAGAAGCGTGGTTTATTTCAGTCTGGCCGAGGAAACAAGGTGTAACAAACCCGATATGGGATCGCAGGGTACTTTCGTTCCCCTTGGGGATCCTGTGGTTGTAGATCAAAGGCCAGGTGGCGAGGACAACGGCCAACTAGGTCATCCAAACCGGGTATTGTCGAAGCTAAAAACTTGAGAAAATGATGGGATGGGATGAGATTAGTAAAGCACGGTGAGTTTCAGGAGACATCAAAAGGGATAATGTGCATTAATGAACACGGAAACGAAGACCTAACGTCTACCGCAATTACGGTGATGACGAAGTGATTATGTGGAATAGGGTTGGGATGGAGTTGTACTTAGTAGACTAACGACAAAGGGCTGGGTTTGCTAACATACGATATTAATGTACAGGGGATCTAGTAAAAGCCTACATAAGTACGCAGAATTGTGGTTTGGTCAGGGGAATCAGATGAATAATGGCTGATGGGAGTGAACTTTAGGGATGACTGGTTGATCTGGTATTTATTACATGAGTTGAATGGTGTCAGGAAAGAAAGCAAGTATAGTAGAAATAGTCACTAGTCCCCGAAGCACTGCTATCAGCTTCAAATTAACAGGTAGTGCATGGCAGATAAAAGGCCTTTGGGCACTAGTCTTGAATGTGTAGGGAACCCCTGTATATATATATTCCTCATTGTGCATGTTCACTCCTGAGAGCATTGTGTAGGTGCGTGTTTTTGTTTGTTTGACTAAGTTGTCTTTGTTGCGGTACAACCACAATTTTGGCGTGTAAGCCGTGAGCATCATAGAGTCCTCGGACTATTTCATCTGTGCTTTTTACGATTTTCTTTTTTTACAGACGGGAGACTAGTTTTTTCATTCGTTTATTTTTTCACCGTCTGTATCTATGGCTCTGCCAGCCAAATGACTCAACTGGGACGAGTCTAGCCCGGCAGCAACGAACAGAAAGCAACAGTGTTCCTTTATTTATTTCCTGAATTCAGGGCTATGCTAAGAACCACAAGGAATGGGTGAAGCACCCGTGCCCCTGGATGGGTGGCGGCTTTACGACCATACTATGATGCAACGCAAAAGGCGACCCTGCCTGCAGGCCGTACCGGCCACCTCAAGAGGTTTTCATCCCTCGTGCATGCTACCAGATCCGCAAGGTGGCATGCCACCAAGCAGACATAATTGCATCTTGTGCATTAATAAAGAACTCCAGCTGCCAGATAATTTATCCGATCGGGGGGGGGGCAGACAAGCCAACAAAATAGCTCAGTCATTTCGAACAAGCAGACGACAAACAGCTGCTGGAAAAGACAGGTATTGGAGGTAAATGAAGCAGTAGCTTTCATTGGGACGATAGGGGCAGAAAGGAGATGGCCGGAGCGCATGAACCATGGTTAAATGATGACGAAGACTGAGTTATCGGGACAAACAGTGGCATACCGCAACGTTATATGCTTGTTATAAAAGGGTTGTGGGCATATCATCCATTCTCAGGTATGAGGAACTCCGACTTATGCTTGCTTTATGTCGGTTAGGCAGAACCAGACACCAATTATTGAACGGAGCGGGCAGGGATCTTGCAAGAGGAAACATGGTGTAAGTTGCTATAAGCAAGTAAAAGAGGTAGAAAGGTATAATAACGGGGTGGATTTTCGTTTTCATTATTTTTTCGTCCACTTATTATACATACGCCAAACTCAGAGGTGGTATGGACACCGCGTGTAAGGGAGATCGGGAGATAGTTGGGTATTAAGTAGGGCTGATGCGCCCTCAAGTGTCAGGGAGTTTTCTATATACTGCGTAAAAGTATGTTGATGCGTGATGTTTCGAAACCGATCGTGAAGACTGTTTCAGGAAAAAAGTAGTGTCGTAGGTTTGTACGAGCTTGAGGGCACACCAAAATATTGCTATATATACGAAAGTTATTGCGTGCGTATGACTTTGCCTTTTGCCTAGCCTCTGCTACCAAAGCCTCGGGTACAGCAGACGGCGTAGGAGAGTTAAAATGAGCTTTAACCGTCTGAGCCGTAGTGGCTCAAGGCCTATGATTATACGAGAGGGGGCTGGTCCGTAGAAATGGTTTTTGTGAGTGAACGTTGGAAGTTCCTTTGTGTTAGCCTACACCTTTGATCATAAAGTAACCAGAGAGCAGGACAGAAATGGTCACAAATGGACACAATTGGTCGCACGCACAGGTTGGAGATTTCAAATTTTGTGTTCCGAAGATAGAAGGGCGTAATATTAGACAGCAGATTCTATGTGCTCGGGCAAACCGGAATTGGACTTGATGAGAAAAACTAAAGGTGCACGAGTATCTGAGACCAAGGTCTTTGATTTCAGTGAGGTGAGTGACAAAGTTTCCACTAATTGTGAAAGTACCAGGTTGGATGGAGCAGCGACAGGAAGATATGTGGGACTTGGAAGAAAAGAAGCTTGGGCTATAGGCACCTGACGAGCGAGTCAGACAGTCTAAGTCTTGTTGGATCCGGTAAAATGTCAAGAGTTTTATCAGAGGGAGAAAATGTGTAGGCAGCTTTTATACGCACCACGAAAACAAATGATTTACCATAGGATACGATGTCGAAGACGTCAATTATATATAGTAGGAAGATGATAGGGCCAAGCACGCTCCAGTGAATGAATCTACTGGGGATCGGAAGCAGAAATGACTGTGTTGACAACAGTTTGTGTTATCTGTGACCTATAAGACAGGTAGGAGGTGAACCACTGAAGTAGGGATCCAGTGATGCCAACAGCTTTGAGTTTCTTTAGCAGATATGCGTGGGGAACCTAGTCAAAAGCTTTCTGGATATCCAAATAGACTGACAATAGTGTCTGGCATCATAGGCTGCAGTAACGGTCTGGCAACCAATCACGGATCTTATTAGTGCCCAATTGAGTATGGTCATAATACAGATCAGAAGTTATATAGACTAATAAAAGTTTTTACGGTGGTTGACAGTAGTTTACAGAATAGATTTGCAGCACGTATAAAACAAAGACAATATAAAATGTGGAGCAAGTCAAAAGGGGACTTATCGTATGTGAGAGTCCCTTGGTGAATTTCGGACTACGAGAACGTGTTTTTCTCCGCAGTGCGACTGCCACACGTGTTCCATAGTTGTCCGTGGACTGATGGATAGTGTCTGACTTCCTACTCCCTGCGCGCGCGAGTCTGTGTGTGCTGGCTGTGTTCGGTTTCCCAATAAGTAGGTCCGTTTGCGTGTACGTGGGTGTGACATGAGTTGCTGCTACGCCCACTAGACGGTGCAGGCAATCGATGTCCGATGGGTTACCTTGATGGGACGTAGTTTGCGAGTATGAAAAAGGCAAGTCTCGTGATTCAGTGAGCGACTGTGAGCTGAACAGTCAAGTGTGTGGGTGACTGGGTAGCTACAATCTCTGAAACAGGAATCCGCACCGTCGCTCGTCTGCGGTATTTGTATCTAGGAGAAACCTGATTAATGGGCCTATGACTAGATGTTCGAAGGTTCGCAATAAAAGAGGTGTATGATGGCTCCCTCGGTACCTGGGTCTAAAAGGAGGACGAACAACAGATTGCTTTCGCTGGGAGGGGACAATTCCAGAGTTGATTGGGTGATCAGAAAGACTTAAGCCAAGGGTTTTTGCATCTCGCCATAGGGCACGTGATGGTATAACGTCGTCCCTGGCCACGGCGGTATTCGAGGGTTTGAAGAAGGGTTGATACATCAGCTAGATGAGCACTTTAAGACTTAAGCCAAGGGTTTTTGCATCTCGCCATAGGGCACGTGATGGTATAACGTCGTCCCTGGCCACGGCGGTATTCGAGGGTTTGAAGAAGGGTTGATACATCAGCTAGAGAGATGATCACTTTGATAAGAGACGGACGGTTTCTCTGTTGTAAAGATGTGAAATGTGCGGTAGAGATTGTAGGATTGAACTCAGCAAGAAGAGGTAAGTGGCAGCTGGCAAAGTAAGTGCTCAAGTAGTCGGCTATATTGACAGAGTCTGTGATAAATCTACCGTCGATGGGGCGCAGACAAGTGGCATGCTGACAGTCTGGGGTACAGCTTCTACGACATGGGCGACCGCGTAATTTACAGTTTGAAGTGTCTCTGAGAGTGGTGCTCTCCTCACGACATTCGAGGGGTTCCCGGGAGGGCTCTCGGTCGGTTGAAAGCTTGCTGAGAGAGAAATGTCAGTGCAATGATGGCATAGAGCTGCCATACCCAACCTAATCACGCTTCCCGATCTATTTCCTCCTGCCTCGACCTTCAACTCTTGCCCACTTGATCCTGTAATTGCACCAACGAACATACTTGTCACTCAGCCCGACCAACCCAAAGATGAGCTCGGATTTAACCAACCTGGATTTTACTGTAATTTCAGTTTGCCCCTTCCATAAGTTCAAAGTTTTCTTTCACGGTGTAAATCCGGCTTAATGCATTACCACTATCCGCCCATCGGAAATATCCTCACGCCCGACTTTCCTACAACAACGACATCGGTGAAAGTAAGTATTTCCATCGTAAGCCATATTTCAGAGCCGGAATAGTGCAATTTGTCTACACTTCGAATTCCTCCGCCTCCATCCCCATTTGTGTCCTTCACGACCCCGGCAGTTTACTTAGCCACGCAAGGTTACTCAAGACCAGCAACGATTTTTCAATCTTATTTCAGGTCAATGTGCTTCATCATTCAACTAGTCGTACCTCATGTCCCATCGTCCTGGTTTTTCTGTCCCCACAACTACTTTGACTTTTCATGTATTAAGCGTATCCCGTCGTTCGTACATTCCTAGCCGTTGTGTTGCTGTCCGCCGCTTTCAGGTTGTAACGACTCGAGCACGCATGTTCATAATCAGCCGGAAAACAAACCTACTATTGTCAACCAGTGGGTAGTGATAGTGGTGCAGCAGTTGCAGATGTTATCGGAGTCGTGTCCTTTCCACGAAGGCATACACAACAGGGCATCCGGTACCCTTGCCGTCTGTGATTATCAAGGAGTAAAGCTCCAATCCAAGGCCAGGTTTACGTTGTTTTAAACATGTTCATTCAAAACGGTGTGTCGTGTGAGTTTAATCAACATTTTCCACGCCTGGGGGTGTCGAAACATCGTCATTTGTTGTCATCTTGCGGAACACATGTGGTTGTAGTGAACTGTTCCGAGTCTAATACAAACACACGTCCGCACTTGCGCCGCCTTGACGAAACAGAGGACGTTTCATCTGATACAATAAAACTAAAGTATGCGTCAATCACTCAACACTTTTGGCAGTAGTTTTGTATGTCCTGAGGTGTAAGGACCTTGCTAAATTCATCGGCTGACAACTTCCACATTACACGACGGCGTTCTATACTTCAGCAACGTCCCATCTCCTATTCGGCTACCCATAAATGTCATAAAACTGGATTGTGCGAAAGTTTGGAAATCCTATGATTGTATTCCTGATAATATGAGGTGTCTAAGGGTTGGTTTCGATTTCTACCTTGATAAAATGGACGGCCGGTGCGTTGTGCACTGCCTGTAATTAATAAACGCGCTAAGCTTGCTAGCTCCTTCGCATCCGTCAACTTTCAGTTGGTTTTTCTGGAAGCTCGTTGTATTCAAAGATTGACGGATGGATACGCGGGCTCTATGCTTTTCTTCAAGTTCTCGGAGAAGGTTCTTGTCTGTCAGCGGCTACCGTTCAATTGAAAGGTGGAAAATGTGGCACTGTTCTTTGTGCTCTCAGCGCGGGCGGTACGCTTACCAGCGTAAGGGTTCGCGTAAATAGGTATATAATAGCGCTTTTTACCGGGTTCTGGAAGGAGCGCGGACAACCGCCGGAGAAAAGTTATTCCACACGGCTACTACCCGAAGGGATAAAAAATTTTTCGAATGAATCTGTGCGTCCTGAGCTTGAAAAACTTCTCGTCATATCCCCATCGTGTTCGGTGGGTCAGCGGTGAAAATTCTGTTGGACGAGCTTTATCCAAACGAGCCATAACTAAGAGTTTGGTCCCATCGGAGTGGCACTGTTCTTTGTGCTCTCAGCGCGGGCGGTACGCTTACCAGCGTAAGGGTTCGCGTAAATAGGTATATAATAGCGCTTTTTACCGGGTTCTGGAAGGAGCGCGGACAACCGCCGGAGAAAAGTTATTCCACACGGCTACTACCCGAAGGGATAAAAAATTTTTCGAATGAATCTGTGCGTCCTGAGCTTGAAAAACTTCTCGTCATATCCCCATCGTGTTCGGTGGGTCAGCGGTGAAAATTCTGTTGGACGAGCTTTATCCAAACGAGCCATAACTAAGAGTTTGGTCCGGAGTGAGTGACGATACTCCAGGGGAAAGAGGTCAAGCACCGCAAGACACGTTTCGTAATTCACGGATTTGAGTTAACCATTTTCTCAGTGGCTTGCTGGACACGCTCAATGAGATTGACGTTGTTCATGACTCCCGAGTAGTTAACTTGGTTGGTGTATTCAAAGAGCCGGCTGACGTGGGCACAGTAGAGTATTTGAGAGTCCATGCAAGTAATACGGAAGAAGGTGTGCCGAATCATCCGTGAAATGGCGAATGCCTTTTAAGCCGGTTTCTCACAGTGCAATGGGAAGGACAAGTTTGAAGGGAGCCAGATACCCAAACCCTTTCTAACGTATAGTATCATGATGTCCTCTGGTCCTTTGTCAACGTGCACGACAGGTATTCGCATGGTCTCATATGACATATAGACGCATTTTTCATCATTTATAGGAAGGTGCCCGTCCAACGACCATTGTTTGAGTGTCTGCATTGGAACTCCAGGATTTCATGTCATCCGCAAAAGTTAGACATGGTCTTGCAAGAAAATCTGAACGGTCGTTGAGGTATATCGGAAACAGCAGGGCTCTCAGAACGGAGCCCTGAATAACTCCAAAGAAGGCGGGCGCTGGAGAATAGATGGTAGAAGCTACCTCCATTCTTATTGGTTTGTCTGATAGGAACGCCTTGAGCTAGAGTAGCAATTTCCCTTGAATCTCGCAAGACTCGAATTGTTGGAGCAGCGGGACATGTGGTACCCGATCAAAAGCTTTTGAGAAGTCGAAAAATATGGCACCCGATATAAGTCCCTTATCCTTGACTTGGGTTAAGCTGTCCATAAATATGAGCATTTTTGTTACCACTTGTAACGCAACTCAGCGTTATTGCTTTGATTACACGCTGCACACACAGGTGTCCTTTAGTTATCCTTCATGTATTCATTTACAGCATTCTGAGATGCCGTGAAAATTGAAAACCACACAACAGCCAATTTCTCAACAAACGTATATATGTCCATATCTGGACCCGCAGCACCGCAACTTCAAAACTTAAATGAGCAGCAAGTGTTATGAAGGAAGGTGAAATGGCGTAAAACAACTTTATAAAATTAAGGTAGAATGATGTTTTTTGATGTGACCAGAAATACAGCAAGGTGCTATAGGTTTAGGTAGAAAATTTTGTTCCACAGTTTAGAGTTTCAGAGAAACGGGCATCAGCCAGCTAAGGATCAGCAAGATAAAGAATGTAATCAAATCCTACCATATCATGACTTTTGGAGTGTTGTTTAGATGAGGTGTAACATCTACAAAATATACAATGCAAACTCCACCAAGGCAAATAATTTAATAAAGTTTGCATGCATTTCTTCGGACGTGTGGTGTTTTGTATTCTCCTTTTGCTTCCATTGAAACATTACGTATATTGTCAATTGAATAATCGTTGTTTGTATGAATACAAAAAATAGGAAAACGCGCATTGTATAATTTCACGCAGTACAGACGTGGTTACGCGCTTCTACTCTCTTTTCCGATTTCGCTTGCGTTTACAGCGGTCATTCGCGAGTCTCATGTGCTAAATCTCATATCACAACATTTCAGACTATCTTCAGAATCTATAAGTGAGAACTGTTCGGAGTAAGACCCCTGGACAACCATGCCTGGATTATTTTTTATTGACAGACCTGGACCAACCGCAAACTATTTTAAAGAGAACAATTCGTGTTGAGTCTGTTCCATCTGACCACTTTATTATTGTTTTCTTAACCTAGCGCTAACATTTTTATTTTCCCGTGCACACTCCAGGCGAAGAACGTTTTGGGTAGCCAGACCCCTACAAATTTGGTAAGCCCAGGTCTTTCGAAATATGTTTTGAACGTTTCCTTTCAAATCACCGCAGTCTTTTGTTTTGCCCGGTCAATAGAAGCGCACACTTCGACTCACCGGATTTAGTTGAGATGCAATTAGCATTGGTCTGCTAGACTATAATCCTCACAATCCCAGTGTTCGGTTTCACCGGTGTACCATTTCCCCAACCCGCAACTCCTGAATCCTCCGGCATCTTCCCTGTGATGTAGCAACAGAAGTGGAGGATCTGTTGCAAGATAACACCAAAGAAAATCCTCATGACGTTCTTCAAACGTCTGACATTAATGGGAGGTTAAAGCTAAAAATAAGATCCTGAAAGATTTTTTTCACCACAATCAAAGTTGGTGGCAGACCGCCGTCGCAACTGCTTTGACATGTGCACAGTCTCCTCTTCGACAGTAAGCTGGTGGTCGAAATCATGGAACAACTATGGTTCCATAAAGGTTCACCTTCTATATGCCACGTCTTTGGCGATCATAGCGTAGAGCAGAAAGCTCGAATGGCGGACAAAATTCACGAGAGCTATCCCGGTCATCCGGTTAGTTCCGTTTTCCACCCTACACCCACCACATCAACAGATTCCGATCCAATACTTCCTGTCATTTCACAACTAAAAACTAGATTTGCTAACACGGCCGTTCGTTTACAACGGGTTGTGATCAACAAGTATCCATCACTTTCACTATCCCCATCATTGTCACGTTTCCGTCCCTCTTGCTGCTGGTGTCAGTAATCTCTCGTTCCCAAAGCACGCAAATACCAACTACTTTGTTTCTTAAAGCCACGTTACAACAGCCCTTTAAAGACCCCGGCCAGTTAGTATCGGCGATGACTGTCTGTGGCCCACCTCGCACTAGTAGACTATTTCACATCGCCGATCGTACTCCTTGCCAAGTCAGTCAATTTTCGCAAAGTTTGGGTGAACTCGTTCTCCCAAGTAACTCTTACACTTGACCCTGCTCCAGCAGCAACACCAATGAGTCGCTCAAGTTTCACCACACACTGATTCTGGGTTTCCTACTACCATTTGTCCGTACTGTATATTACCCCACTTCACCATCCCCGCTTATGCTTTCCGTGGCCGTACGCGCAGCAGCCCAAGGCCATGAAGCCTTAGCGACAGTTTTGAGATTTAGTTCAAATTAGCCGGCAATATCGTGGTGCAACGGTGATATTACTGATGGGAAGACACGCGAGCATTATGTGTTGTTCGTAGAATTTCGCTTTGCGTCCATTGAAAAAGTGAGATCTGTCGCGGAATTCGTGGAGCCACTTTGTACCATCTGCTTGTATCTGACCGGCGAATGAGTGGAGTCAATGAATCTCCAGGAAAGTTCAAGACGACTCGTTTTGGAGAAGATCGGTGTACAGTTTTTGTAACTAAGATTCAGATTAGAGTTTGCCTCCTTGTTCAATGGTTTATAACCAGTCAGTTGGCATTTCCTAATAAATAACTCCGCAGCGAAGGCCTTCTTCCTTTCAGTGGTAGTTCTGCTGCCTTCCCAGATCCATTATTCTGGCTCCACACTTCCTGCAGTTTGAAGTTTTTTGTTTGTCACGTTCCAGGTAGGAAGCTTTTTGAAATGCCCCCACTCGTATTATTTTTGTCCGCCACTTTAAATCCCAACAATCAGATCTTGTGTTATCTAATATGCTCTCCATAGGAGATAAAGAGCCCTTGTAATTTTGTATCCCTACCTTTGCCACTCACGTGTGATGAAGTCTACTACGCTAATGCCCTCCGTCTACGTCACCGACCCTTTTCCAGAAAACTCTCTGTATCATCCGTTATGTTGACAATGAAATTCCCCACGTTTATTCTGTCCCCATTTGTA
>NW_008751687.1:2205255-2206781 GCF_000715545.1 Opisthorchis viverrini | reverse complement strand
GCAGGAAAGGTGACAACGTATGCATTTTTAGATGCTGGGTCCGACACAACGCTAGTAAAGCGGGACCTTTTGGTGAAAAATGGGGTCAGGCTGCTACCCACGTCTATGACCATTGATACACTGGGTGGTTCCATGGGAGACACATTGCTAATTAATGACATCACGCTTTTATCAATGGATGAAAGCCAGTCTTCAGATATTGACAGCGTCGTTGACAGCTTACCTATGCAAGCTCATCCATCACCATTGATACACTGGGTGGTTCCATGGGAGACACATTGGAAGCTAATGACATCACGCTTTTATCAATGGATGAAAACCAGTCTTCAGATATTGACAGCGTCGTTGACAGCTTACCTATGCAAGCTGTCTCATCCATCAAAGAAGCGGCTCGTAAGTGACTTCACCTTAAGGAAGTTGCCTTCGATGAACTGAGTGAAAACGATGTAGGAATCCTTATTGGTTTTGACGTATCTGAAGCGCACTGGGTCTTCGACCAGCGCCTGGGGGGTAACAAACAGCCGATTGCTGTGAGAACCTTACTCGGTTGGATACTTCTTGATCCGATGAAAAACGGGACGAAGCGGGTGCAGTCAAGGCATCCAGAACCGTTTGCATTTGAACAACTCGGAATTCGCAGACACTTCGGCATGGAACACTAGTCTCTCTTTAGAGGATCAAAGAGCACCGTTGATAGCAGAGACTGGTGCGGTGCGAGTAACTGGGCACTATCAGCTGCCGATCCCATGGAAGGATGACACACTTGCCCTACCCGATAACTTCCAGGTGGCTAGAAAACGTCTAGATAATCTGAAAACTAGACTGCGTAAAGATCGTGTTTTACGCGGAAAATGCGATTAGGTGCTTCGCGCATACCTAGAGAAAGGACACATTGAACGGGTGGCGGATGCTCCAACATTGTTAGTAAATTCAAAACAGTGGTATCTCCCACACCACCCGGTTATTAACCCAAAAAAGCCAGAAGAGATTCGGGTCGTATTCGATTGCGCTGCCAACTGTCAGGATGTGTCCCTAAACGGTCACCTGTATCAGGTCCCTGATTTAACCACAAAACTTGTAAATGATATGCTGGGCTTTCGTTTAGAGCAAGTTGCTGTGACAGCCGACATCGAAGAGATGTTTCTACAGGTCAAGATTGACCCCTGCGATAGAGGTGCTCTGAAGAGCCCTGTAGGACAGGCTAACCGGTTGGAGGGAAGCGATGTCATGTGCCCGTAAATGTCTCGATCCTCCTGTTAGATGAAGCTACAGAAGGTCGTAGCTTGGTTACTGCGTTACAGGCAATGTCTATTGATTAAGACGTGGAGAGCGAGAAAGGAGGCTTTACTTTCCGGTGTTATCAGAGTATCCGAACTCCGCCAAGCACGTAATTGTTTGATAAAGATCTTGCAATCCAGTCACTTCGCGCAAGAGCTGCATCAGGTTTATGCTTCTGTACTGGATACGAATCGTTCCAGCCTACAAAAATTGTCATCCGTGTTGATCGGTGGCATCTTGTGCGTGGG
>NW_008751687.1:2189718-2204051 GCF_000715545.1 Opisthorchis viverrini | reverse complement strand
TTTTGTATTTAGTGTGTATATATGAACTGACGTTTGTTTGTCCTTACAACTTCACCCTTTTGGCCTTGAGGTCATCCGGCCATTTATATTTGACTTTGCACGTGCGACCGTTGCACGTGGGAGACTGTTTGCTCCCTTGCTTTGCACTTTTGTAGTTCAAGCGGACTGTTTGTTTTGGACGCGTATCTACTGTCGAGGTTTGTGCAAATTGTGAATGTCTCTTACCCTAATAGCACCCATAGAAACCCAGCTCCGACTTTGTTTTGCCTACCCGGAGGTTCTGGGATTACGCGTCACTCGAAGATACCGTTCGACCGTTACATTTTGTATCCCTAGCTATGCCACCTCAGGTGTGATGAAGCGTTAATACCCACCGTCTACGTCACCGTCCCTTTTCCGGGAAACTCTCATTAATCACAACATCCATCAGTGATACTCTTATTCTGACTGTAATACTATGGTCATGCCTGATGGTATGCTACCCACTGGTTGGGAATTATTATTAATATTATTATTATTTATTAATATTAAGTGGTCTACGTTTTTCCGTAGACACGGTAGCCGAGGTTAGTTTTCTCTCACGTAAGAACTCGCTTCCTGATTCCACTTCTTACTCGTTACCGGCAGATAAGGGTACCACATCGCTACATATGACGAACCGTTCCTCACCTTCGACGTCTGACTGCGACGTACGTTCAAGCAAATTTTCGTTTTGGCAGAAGTTCCAGCACCCATCATCGGCGCAAACTTTTTAATGCACTAAAACTTTTCGGTCGATGTGCGAAACGAACGTCTCTTGGGCATGCACACTTCTTTCTGGGTCAAAGGATTCAGTGCTCCAACTACATCCACGGGTATTCTTGTTATCCCACCTGATTCCCAAGTTGCTGATGTCCTTAGAGTTTTTCCAACCTTAATTCATCCATGTCAGTACACTCAACCGATTATGCGTGCCGTCGTTCATCACTTGCAGACATCAGGTCCACTTATCCATAACAATCCCCGCCTCCCCCGTTCAGACAAGCTCCGGAATGCGAAACACGAGTTTCAGCACATGCCTGAACTCTGCATCATCCAAAATTCATCGATTTAAGGATCGTCACCCCCGCATATGGTACCAAAGAAATCCACAGGTGATTGAGACCTTGTAGAGGGTACCGTTCTTTCAATAACGACCAGTCCGTGCAGCACGCGTTGCTGATCAGCCCAGACATAGAACAGACAATATTGGGGGCAGATTTCCTAAGCTGCACAGATTACGTGATTGACCTAAGGCAAAGAAAGCTGGTGACAAGGTGTGGTGCAGTCAACCTTGAAGGTTATCCAAGCACTGTCGTTAGTGAGCTGCGTGTCCGAAAGCTGCCATCATGTAGCGTACCGTCCGTACTGTCCGTGGTCGAGAAATATTCCTAACTATTCTCGGGAGACGATGATTGGTTTGGCTTCAGCGCGTGGACTGAACACGAGATTTCCCTGTCGTCAGAACGCTTTCGACCTTATGGCCCCCGTCTACTCCATTTACATGAGTAGGTCCATAAACGGATTCAAGAGATTTTGAAAAAAGGGCATATACGAAGAAGTCAGTAGTGCGTACAACTCCCCAGTTGTGCGCAAAGGGAATGCAAATGGAAAATACAGGTTTTGCGTGGATTTCCGGAGCTTGAATGAACTGACCGTAAATCGGGTTGTAGCTGTGCCTTCGGTTGCAGAGATTTTCGACTCCCTCCAGCACTCCCGATACTTCACTGTGTTCAACTTGCGTTGCGGATATTGGCAACTACCTATCAAGGCGGAGGACCGGGAGAAAACAGCGTTTACGGTTGGGGACACCCCATATGAATTTAGACGAATGCCGTTTGGTTCGTCCGGGGCGCCATTCACATTCCGGTGTTTGGTGCTCCGTGTAACGAAGGGACTCCTGAATGTTGCCTTGTACGAGACGATATCGTTGTGTACAGCAATTCGGGACCAGAGTACGCAGTTCAATTGAAGGCTGTATTGGAGCGGATCCGGGAGGCTGGCCTGCGGATAAGTGAAGCCAAGACACAGGTCGTTCGAAGCTCGGTGACACTGCTGGGGCACAAAGTGGGTCGCGGAGAAGTTGGCTCACTGGCGAAAAAATTGGTAAAGATTGAGGATTGTGCTGTTCCCAATTCAAAGCGGTCTCTACGGCAGTTTCTTGTACGAGCAGCATACTACAGGCGGTTCGTCAAGGATTTCAACACGATCGCTGCGCCAGTGTAAGACTTGATCGGTGAAAATGGGAAATTTGAATGGACCATAGAAGCACATGAGGCTTTTGAGCGTGTCAAAGCGCGGATGTTGGATCAGCCTCGGTTGAGTTATGCATAAACCACGCATGGATGAACTGACCCATCATCTGAAAAAAACGAAAATAATTAAAAGTCCACTTGGGATAGCCCGAAGACACTCTGCAATGCCCATGGCCTACATCGGTGAGCATAGCTGTATCTGCCTTCGTCGGAAAAGAGGCTACACCGCACCAAAGCCCATTTCGTCATCCAAACAGAGAATACATCTACTCGCCGCTCCCAGTGGTAGACACGAAAGTCTTCATCGCTATGCGCCACCCACAGATCAGAACTGATAGTTCTTCGGGGACTGGTGACTATTTCTCGTGCACACACTTTCTCTCCTGGTATTACCCAACTCATGTAATAAATACCGATTAACCAGTTATCATAGAAGTCCACTACCTCCAGCTCTTATAGATCTGATTCCCATACAATGCTTCTGCGCGCTTATATCGGCTTTTCCTGGTTGGCTGATACCCACTCCACCTGGCCTATGATCTACAACTCCTGGATCACCAAGCGGACCAAGAAAACCTACAATCCCATATCGGTTTCGTTCCAGCTTGTTTTCTTGACCAAACTGAAATGAATACCACTGCTCAATGAACTGCACACCCCAGCCGAATCATCTCAAGTGTGACGTTCGTCACGGGGCTGTCCGAAACCCGAAGCACGTCAGGCCAATGATGGCACGACACTGCCGTACTCAGTTTGATAGCACACCCGCACATGTTCTGTTCCACCTCCCAACCGAGTCCTCTTACCTACTCGTTTCACTCACCGCAACTAACACCATGGCATTCTCCCAACCTGTTGGACTGAATTCAACCACCTCTGTGTCCCCATTCAACCTAACTCTTTCACCCGACTTCTCTACAACAGTGCAACCAGTGAGTCTGCTTGTTATCAGATTGCACCATAATTTTGGGACTAAACTTGCCATATTCTCTCAATTCGAATTATCCCACCTCCACCTCCACTTTTGCTCGTTGTGCCTCCGGCCAATTACCCAACCTCCCAAGGCCACTCATGGCCAGCAATGGTTTTCAGTTTTAGTTTATGTCAGCTGACTGGGTCTTTGAATTAGTCGGACCTCATGCCCATTGTTACCTACAAGTTGTGAAAAAAATCTGTTATTATTATTTCATCGAATAATTCCCACTGTTTATGACATTATCCTCTTTTCACGCAATCCCTGTTGCAACTTCATATATATTTAAAATTGCCTCCAATCTTCAATGACTGCCTTCCCGGTTAACCATTCAAATGGACCGCCCTTTTTTGGACTGGTGGAATTGAACCCTACTTCAGTTTTACAAGATATCTATATTCTCCGTTTTTCTTACCACGCAAATCGTTTTTACCGCTCTGGTTATACTATTTTTGTACCAAATCCTTGGGCAGCTATATATTGTTTTAATTCATGAGTTTGAGACGCGGTTTCGTTGACGCGTTGACTGTTGATCCATATCGGCTTTGCTTGCCTTTTGGAGTACCTCACCGTTTGTCGAAAACCGTTGAGGTTTGTAATTTTGTATTCCGTGTAACTACTTTCATTTTTTATAGTACAGCACATTTGCGTAGCCATTCGTTCGGAGTTTTGCCGGTTTGGTTGCTAACCTTGGTGCTCGCTGCTCAAGAATTCGAAACGGTCGTTACAATCCCCACTACCCGCAAATCCCTCAGTCATGCCCCAGCCTGACTGTAAACGCATGAGCAAGCAAGGCGGTATGCCACCCACAAGTTGGGAATAAACAATATTGTTATTATTATAATCCAACTGCACAGAGTCGGAGAGATGTTCATCGTTGCAACGGACGCTAATGGTCGCGGTATTGGCGCAGTCCTAAAGCAGAGGAATGGAGTTGTCGAATGTGCCAGTCGCGTTTTAACTAACGCTGAACAGAAGTACTCCACCATTGAGAAGGAATGTTTAGCGATCGTCTGGGCCCTGGATAAATGAAGACCATATCTGCTTGGACAAAGAATTCATGCCAAAACCGATCACAACCCCCTGTAGTGGATCAGGACCACCAGAGATCCTCGCGGGAAGCTCGCACGCTGGGTACTTCGGTAGCAGGAGTGCGACTCCACAATTCGGCACGTGCCCGGGAAGGAGAACCACTCGGCTGATTGGGTGTCAAGACCAGATGCCGAGGGTGAGACCCCCAGGATGATGATTGGGGCCAATAGTGTCGTCGTCGAACTGGATCCCGGAAGGTTGGTGTTCGATAGAAGGAACATTGAGAACGGAGAGGGGGACAAGGAATTAGAAACGTTTCAGATTCACTCCAAACGGCTGAGTCTAAAGGAAGCTGGTATAATTTCCTGAAGCGCCACTGATCCCGATGTTGTGCTGCCCGTGAAACCTTGCGTCTTGAGACGGAATCCTATCGTCGAATGCTATGGGATGGCACATACAGGGTGCACCAAGGCGTACAACTTACTTCGGCAGAGGGCTTACTGACCCGGGATGAGGAGTGAGGTGATGGAATATGTGGTGTCCTGTAAGCGTTGCCTGCTAATGAAAGGGGATACGACAGGAGCAACCCATCCCATGGAACCTATTCCTGTCTCGGAAATCGGCGAGTTGTGGTCGGTTGACGTCATGGGTGACAACCAGTGAGGACCAGCCATGGGGTGCCAAAAATGATCCCAACCGATCAGGGGCCTTCTTCGAGAGCAAAGAGTTTAAGAATTGCTTGCAGAAGCTGGGTATCAGACGGACTAGGGCGTCACCAATCCAACCGCAAAAAATGCTCTAACCTAACATAATAACCGAACGATCAAGGAGTGGCTTGCGGCCAAAGGGGGTGATTGGGAAGTGACTTGCCAATGTCTTTGCTAGGTCATTGTGCACCGATTCAACCAACTACCTTCAAGTGCCCGTTTATGCTGATGTATGGTCGACACCCGCGCCTTCCGGTTGATCAGGAAATTGGGTTGTGGACGGCAACACGCTTGTCTCCGGAGGAGCTAGAGGAAGAAAGAAGGAGAGCTCGAGAAAACTTGACAGCCGTTCTGGAAAGGACTAGGTGTGAAACGGCAAGTGGAAATGCACGATCATTCCCCATAGGCGCGAAGGTCAAGTGGAAGGATCATCAGAAACCTGGAAAGAGTAGACTGGGGTCGCGGAAGCTGGGCAGTCGATGGCAAAGTCCGTATGTCGTTACCGACCGGTGGGAGAGCGTCCATACAGTTCAAGAGGGTCGGCAATCGAAAAGAATAAACGGGACGCAGCTTCGTAAGTGGCATGATACACCCATGCTGGAGCCTGACAGAGGTAAATGAAAGTCGGTGACATGCGGACGAACTTTAATGGAGAAAAGTGTGTAACGGTGGTACTATTGATGAGGGGACATGCGAGTAGTACGTTTTCCTGTAAATCCGCTTTGCGTCTTTTGAAAGGTGATATCTCTTACGGAATTTTTGGAGTCGCTCTGTGGCATTTGCTTGCAACTGAGTATCTAGGAAAGTTCGAGAAGACGCGTTTTAGGAGAAGATGAATGTTAAGTTTTGTAAACAAGATGCATATGAGATTCTTGCTTCCCTGTCCAATAGTCTTCAACTGTTCAGTCAGCATTTTCTAATAGATAACTCTACATCGAATGCCTTCTTTTTTCACCCGTAGCCCCGGATGACATTCGTAAAACAGCTACTAAAACAATCTTTGGCCTTTTCGAATTCACGCGTATGCCCTCTGGTCTTCGCAATTCAACTCGAATTTTTCAACTCATGGTAGAAGTTTTACGTATGTTTATCTAGAGAATGTTTCTGTGATGAACATGACTGATGCTCNATTCCAATGCCAGTGTGGCGTTTTGTACCTTTATTTTACACTACGTATTTCATCAACCGCACCATCAATTGCATAATGGTTTTTTGTTGGAATACGAAAAACTACAAAAACGCGCACTTGTACAATTTCACCAATACAAGCGTGGTCACGTGCTTCGACTCTCTCTTCTGATTTTGCTCGCGCTTACAGCGGTCATTCGCGAGTCTCATGTACTAACTCTGGTACCAAAACATTTCAGACATCTTCGGAATCTATTATATGTGGAAACTGTTCAGAAGAAGACATCTGGACCAACATAATTGGATTATGGTTTATTCGCTGACCTGGGCCAACGACGAACTACTTTGAAGAGAACAATTGTTAGTGAGTCTATTCCATTTGATCTCTTTATTTTTGTATACTCAACCTAGCGTAATTATTTTTATTTCTTTGCCACACACTCCTGGCAAACTAACTTATTGGGTAGCCAGACCACTACACCCGTGATACCTCGCGTCTTGAGACGTTAGCGGTATGCGTTGTTCGTAGAAGTTCGCTTTGCGTCCATTGGAAAAGGGAGATCTACATGGGGAGAATGGACCAGAAGATACCACGATGAGGGATGCCAAATTAGATTTGGGTATCTGGCTCTCTTCAGACATGTTCATCTCACTGCAACATGAAAAATATTTTCAAAATGCATTCACCGTCTTACGGATGATTCCGTGTACGTTCTACCGTATAACTCGCATGGACAGTAATTTTAGACCAACTGCCTTAGGAAATTCAATACGGCGCAAGCAAATAAATTGCCCCGATAGCCTAATCCTAGAAAATGTAATGTAGGATTATCAACTTAGAGTTCCATGAACTAAATGGATGATGCAGTGGTCTTATGTGCATTACCAAATCCCATATTATCGGTCACCAGGTTTTGACTTCCTCGGTACGCTCAT
This sequence comes from Opisthorchis viverrini, assembly GCF_000715545.1. Classification (NCBI taxonomy): domain Eukaryota; kingdom Metazoa; phylum Platyhelminthes; class Trematoda; order Opisthorchiida; family Opisthorchiidae; genus Opisthorchis; species Opisthorchis viverrini. The sequence goes on along the minus strand of NW_008751687.1, from coordinate 2,197,002 downwards.
ACTAGAGCAGGCGAAATTGGTGCGCCATCAACCCGCGCCATCACCCCAAAATCTCCCCCTTGTAATTGTCTGGTTCACTTCGGCGTCCCCGCCCTTCCGATGTAATGTACCGCCCCTCAGGTCATCATCCCCTCGCATTGAACCAACCTGCTAGCGGCTACCTCATGCTACATACTGATAGGCATCTTAGTCCACATTTCCTACACAGGACAAGAGCGTATTCAAGTTTGCATCGCGTGATTTTGCATTTGGGTTCTGTAGCTGATAACACCATAATCAAATTCAATTTGGCATTGATTTAACTATTTTGGGCGTTCAATTTTTCAAGGACACAAACGGCATTCTTTCAAATGCGGAGTGGGTGTGAAATCCAAAACGAAACGAGGAATTCGACATCCGCATGCCCTGAAAATGCAAGAGTGGGTTCAGCAAAGGATATATTCAAATGTGCCCAGTTTCTACGTTGAGACTCGTGTACCATACGCGGTTATGCTCAAAGGTTCGCCTCGGACACATATGAAGGGGACTATTACTCCACTTAAATCTTTCCCGTCTTATATCCCAGTCAAATTTCTGTCGGGTGCCTATGATTGTCAGATATTCCCCATAACACGAATGAGAGCTTCCTCCAGCCGCCGTCATTTAGTCTTGCTAGCACATTGTGAATGATCCCTTGAGGAATCTACCGACTGCAACCCATCAGGTTGAATCTTTGTCATATAACTGTACCCCACAAAATATGGCATGACGCATGCGTGCCCTACTCATTCTTTGGTTTGAAACCACACTAGAAGAATACATGGGGAACCGGGATTGTAACAAGTAACTGTATCTTGTCTTAACATGTGATAATTTTTTCCTTTCGTAGAAATCGAATTCAGAATGTTATTTATCAGACGTTTCTCTAGATAGCAGGACAAACATAGGGCAGACAAGCATCGTCAAATGGACACCATCGACGAGACATGCCAGTAAAATATTTTCTCGTAAATCCGCTTCCATGCAATGGAAAATTGGGTTTATCACGGAATTCGTGGAGTTATTTCATGGCATTCGTTACCATTTGAGTGGGAGTCAACGAATATCCAGGAAATCCCAGGAAGACGGGTTCAAACAGAAGATGGATAAACGAGATGCACATGGGAATTCTGCATTTCTGTCCAATAGTCCCTAATCGTTTAATTGTTGTTTTCTAATAAACAACTCCGCAGCGAATGCCTTTGTGCCGTGATCAGAATGAGGATGGAGATCCCGCGGCCACAAACCTCTGACGATGGGGATGTTCGGATTTTTTTTGGAGGATTACGAGGGCGATGCGGAGGCATGTGGACTGGATTCCATCCAGGGTAACTTGGCAGCGCTGAATACCTTCCTCAGACGCCGGTCGAAGGCGGCCATGTATGTGATCAGACGGGACCCTCAGGGGATTGACTGCGCCGCCACTAATGATGCACCTGCAACGGAGTTCGACACAACGGCCGACCGCCGGGAGGCTATGAGGCAGTTCAAGACGGCCAGAATGGCACCGGGACGTGACATGACTCTATTCTTCACACGCTTCCAGCAGTCGCTGGATCGCGTCTTGACGGGACTTGACGGAGCGTCGCGCCAGCAGTTGCTGTTTGACCAGTTCGTTGAACGTGTGCAACCGACGCTTTGCGCCCAGTTGCGGTTTTCGAGCAGAACTGGCCAGTTGAGTGTTGAGCATCTGCTTCAGCTGGCAAGGGAATCGGCTGAGGCTCCGCTGGCCACGTTGCAGTCGCAAGAGAACAGGTAGGATTCAGCAGTGGAGGACCCGAACAACATAGTGGACCAACTCACCGGACAGCTTTCAGCCGTCAAGACGGAATCGCTCAGGCACGCTCAAACGGGCCGATGCTACAAGTGTGGCATGAATGACCATTTTGTAAGGTTCAGTGCCCCCGTACCCGAAAAACCGAACATAATAAAACTTTGAATTGCTCCTCCCTTCCCGAGTGGATTGTGACTAGTGCAGTGACGATCAGCGGAGCAGGATTGCAGCACAACCACGGCGTGCCAAAAATGACCCTAACTCATCAAGGGACTTGCTTGGAATGCGAAGAGTTTAAGAGTTGCTTGCAGAGGCTGGGCATTAGAGGGCTGATGACGGCACCATACCACCCACAAATAAATGGTCTAACTGGATGCAGTCACCGAACAATCAAGGAAGAGCTGGCGGCAGAAGTAGATGACTGGGCAGTGTGCCTGCTAGTGGTGTTGCTAGCCCATCGTGCCTCCAAGCAGCCACCCACAGGCAAGCTCACTTTTACGCTGTTGTACAGTCGACATACACGCCTTCTAGGTGATCAAGAAATTTGGTTGTGGCCGGCAACACGCTTGCTGGAAGAAGAAATGGGAAAGCTCGACAAAACTTGAACGCCGTTCAGGAAACTACTAGACAAGAAACGGCACGCAGAATGGCACCACCATTCCCTATAGACACGAAGGTCAAGTGGAAAGAACTTCACAATCCTGGATTGAGTGGACTGGGGTCGCGGAATCTGTGCAGTCAGTGGCAGGATCCGCTTGTCGTCACCGAGCTCCGGGGAAACGTCTATGCTATTCAAGACGGTAGGGGATTGAAAAGAGCGATTGGAGCTCAGCTTCGTAGGTGACGCGATACATTCGAAGAGAGGCTGAATAGACCACCGTCTGGAGCAGACCCAACCGAGGTAAGTGAACATCGGTGGCATGTGAAGGACCTTTAAAGGAGGTAATATGTTTTCTCGCAAATCCGTTTGGCGTCTAGTAAAAATGGGTTTATTACGGAAATTGTGGAATTCCGTTGTGGCATTTGCAGACCTTTGAGTGACAGTTAATAAACATCCAGTATTTAACTTGTTTTGTCAATCTTTTCTGACAATAACAAGACGAATATACGGTGGACAAACACCGTCCTATGGATTTTGCGGCGGAATCGAAGCTCAAATAGCTATGAAATTTGCTCACTGCGTTAAGATTCCTCCTTTATAAACGATGCTACCAACAAAACTGATATAGCCAAGCTAGCAAAAATAACTCAGTGACTCGTCCCACACATAGAGCTCACGCCCTTTAAGATCAATGGTTCTTATGGGAAGATCATGATGCATTTCTGCCCAGAATTACCAAGTAAGCATACTCGCGCGTTACTAAATTTTTTTGAATTCTTCTGGCAGATTGACTATAGAAGTAGAGTAGTTAAACTCACATTCCGCCGGTAGTGCGTGCCATGCCGCGCGTCACCGATTTTTATCACTGTTCGTGAGGTCATCTTATATTCAGTCTTCCGTGTTGACGTGCGATGTACATTGGCCGTCACGCACAACTTCATTGTCCAATATTACGAGGTCACCGTGGGGTTTTCTCCTGGGCCTACCGGTTTTTCGTCCAGTTCTTGGACGCCTATCCTCGAAAATTATATTACCACCATTAGAAGAACGACCAAACAATATGGGATCCGATGACTTATGATGCACGATTGTCCGATATTTTGTTGTGCGCATGTTAAAGCACAGTCAGAGCGGAGGAAGCGCGTTGACCAATCGGTCAAACAATTTCAAACAGATTTAAACTATTAAGTTGTAAGAATAGCATCGTTTAACTGACTGATCAACAGGGTGCAAATTCTGGTGAACTAGAATGGGAGTTTGGTGATGCGTTTCCGATGACATCGGTTTCCTATTTGTGTCTAGATTGACCAGCCGGTTATTAGATGTATCCGTTCCAGGATAAAATTTAAAAGATCTGGAGGATTTACTGATCTTGCACTTGAGTTTTCCACACAATTCCTATGTTTGAGAATCTTGGCTTGATAGGTGTTTTGACGCCAGGTGTTCACGTGTGGAAAGAGTGGACAACTCGGGGTATTTAGAGGTTCTATTAATCGTGTTTGTTCGTCTGTTTGCCTTCCTTATTTTTTAATGCAATTCTAGACGGACGGACAAACTTTACATGATTTCTAGACCGGCGACGCTAATCTTCCGTACAGTGCAATGAAAACGAACACGAAAGCGTCCCCTGCGTTTGTGTCTGACGTTACAGATTCGTTGTCATTATAGCAGGTGAAATTAATCAAGTATGAAACAACCTTGTTCCGCTTTCCCATTACCTCGTTCACTAGCCAGGTCCTTGCTCCTGTAATCGTGCAGGCTCTAGCAAATTAATGTTCCGCAAAGTCAACATACCTTCTTGTTAAAACGAGTCGTCAGCAGCTAAATTATGCCACATACTGATACGCAGATTAGTCCATAGTTACCATGCAACACATTCTTTTGTTCATTCACGAATTCCCAGTTTTTGCTTTTGCTTAATGTAGATGGTAAACCAATTGCTATTTCTATATTTCGGACAAATTCCACTGCTGTGAAATTTGACTTTTCCGTAAACAGCAAATACATCACTTCAAATTGACTGCTCTCAACCCGGATGCAAAAATTTCAAGTAAACACGGAAATTAGCGCATTTTTATGAAGGTGGCAGGTAGTTCATCAAGATGCATGTTGAAAGGTTCACGATACGGCGACTGGTGGGTTCTTCAAACAGCAAATATTCTGCATATGCCGGCCTCTGTTTATCGATTTATTGTTAAGAATTTCAAACAGGCTTGTCTTTAAACTTTGTAGGTAAATACACTAAGGCAAATTAGGTTAGAAGTTTTACGACTCGGAATGTGCACTACGATGGTTCTAAATGCGCGTACATTCCTCAGCTTAACCAGTGTTTAGTAAGCTGACGAAGGTCAACTCTTATCTTTAGTATTCAGGAGGGAATGAAACGAGGTTCTTAAGTATTATGCGGCAACAACAAGACGATAAATGCCAGTGTGGTGATTTAGAATAACAGCGAGTGACACAATGCTAGCTCATATGTCTAACCAGACCCAACGTTTCTTTCCGTCGCGGTCCAATGGTTTCGCAGATTGACCCACCGTTTCATCTTTCCATGTGGACCAAGTCATCATATGACCAACGTGTCCTTCTAAAAACCTTCTTGGTCTTGCCTTCAATGATAAATCATTTTCAATCAATACCGGTAGCTGAACGATAGGTCTCCAAAGTAAAGCAAAGTAACGGGGGTTTACCGTACCCAGATCGTTGCGTTACCAGTTGGTGTTTCAAATAATGGTATGATCTCCTAAGACAATTTGAAAACACATCATCCTCAAGACACCAGGTTACTTTCGGAGGATCGTTCCGAAACTATCTGAGGGCCAAGCGAATATTAGTGCACTTTAAGCGCTCCACACTTTATGCCTCCATTCATGGTCAAATGAGTCTTTCAAAGCACTGAAAGCGTGATCTTTGGGTATAGTAACGCTTTACAATCCAAGGAATGCTTCGGGTTTGCACGGCGATGGAAAGCATTTTTTAAAATCTTTTACAATGAAACCAGCTGTATTCTTTGATTTGAGAGCTGTTTCGTAATTCTCAACAACGCGCAGCAAGCGCTTTTGCCATTTTTGTTGTTTTGTACTGGCGTCGTGGAATGTTTTCTTCAGGCAGTCAGTTCTTCATGCATAAACACCAATGTTCATGTGCAAAAAANGTGCAAAAATATGTGCCCTTTTCGAAAACAGTGCACTTGATCAGGGGAAGTTAAATGGGTTTTCCATTTTCGGGGCAAAAGGCAACTATTATTCACCTAGCTTTTGGCCGAGAGGTCGAAGACATATGCTCCTGCGACCCTGATTAAACACCCTACAAAAATACCGGGTTCGTCAGTGTGATCAATGATGCGCAGCTACATATTGGTCGTTGGTTTATTGTGTTGCCTACAAGTTGGGGCACAACTCGCATGGAAAAATTGCGGTAAGTCACCGGTTTCATCTGGCCTTCTGTAGTTTCAACGCCTCTCAACTATATATTATATTATTATTACCATTATTGAAGATTCACATTGTAGCTTCGTACAGTCAGATGGATACCGGTTGAGCATACTGCTTGGGTTCGACTGGAATAGATCGTTTCGTAATCATGAGCTCAAATTAACCCACACGTTTTCTTACCAACAGAAACACGCAACCAACAACAATTGTCGCTTCCATTAATAATCCCTTCATTGCATATATCTTCGTGCGATTGTTTTGCANGCTTTGTCCACATGGATACACGAGTGGGCTGGTGGACTAATGCATGTCGACGGATGTTGCGAATAGCTTGGTGATGTGTGCGAAACTAGCTTCAGGAGAAAACAGTTTCAAAGTGTGGTTGCAAAATGCGTGTGATATGCCACCTCTAGGAGTAAGAAGTGCGACCGCTTAGAATACTGGAATGTTGAAGTACTGGCTGCACACTTGCCTCACAAATCAGAGTCCGTGATGTGGGTCGCGATACTGTCGAGGATGCTCATTGTCGAGTTGTTCTCGTAGGAAAGAGACTCGAGTCGAGCGCTGCCCTGTGTGATGCGAACAAAATGGAATTGTGGTTGTGTGATATTTACGACAACATCCTCACCAATACACACAACCCAGGCGGGTCCTGAAAATATATTTGAAGATATCAACAGGGGACAAAATGCGAACCTGATCTTCTGATGAGTGACGAGAACTAGCATCGCCGCAGGATAAACGATATTCGGAATTGGCGATGTGTTCCGGTAGATTTGGCAAATAATTATGGGAATCCACCCATATTTGCTAACGTCGTTGCTGGGCTGCTCGACGAGCCTGTTGCTCAATTGACAGACGCTTCCTGAATACCCGAAGGAATGAAGCGGATACAAGCGAATAGATCAAGAGTTACCTGATCAACACACAATGAATCCGGTCCGAAACAAAGGATACCGATAACTCGCTCCGACATGTTTCAAGAGCACGAACCTATCTAGATTTGAGGGACGTTCCAGATCCACGATGAAGGACTTCCAAATATTGATCTGGAATCGAAGGTGAAATTTGAGAACCGGAGTCGAATATGCATGTTACACCTTAACCGAATGACAGTTTCACAGATTCTCCTTTCATGAGTTAATTTTGGGCGTATCTCGTGCATTGTTATTGCGGTCGTCCAATAGGTGAGGTGCACTAACATGGTGTAGCTTACCAGGAAGCCAGATGTAGTCCCCTCCGTTTGATAGTTCATTGGAATTTCAAGCAAAATTCCCGTGGTGTCATTGCACAACCGAACTTTCGGTGCAATATCACAGATAGAGTGATCATACTCTACCAGACGCATGCGTCAAGTGGCATAAAGAGCGTTGATGGTGACAACTTATTTCGCCTGATGTTGTTGCAGTCGTAATAACACGGTCCTCTATTATGCAGTTTAAATGTTCGCCACATAA
>NW_008751687.1:2170783-2171480 GCF_000715545.1 Opisthorchis viverrini | reverse complement strand
AGGTGTGATCAGAACGCCGAAGGCTGGCAGAACACCCAAGACGACCGGTGGTGTGATTAGTTAAGACCCTGGATGTGGTCCCAGCCCAGCACAGTCATGGGAGTTTGCGTGCTGCAAAAACCTGTAAATATTTTGATTAATTTATACCATGTGTGGTGTGATTTTGTTTGTCAGATAGGGAAGATGGTGGAGATGATGGTGTGTTTCACTGCAACAATCATGAGACAGTCAATTATTGACTTGGAGCTGCAAAGTTGTTCAGCATTGCGTAAATCGGGAATCTTTGAGGATTTGGTATTTGTGCGTTTGCTTGCATCCAAACTCCTCCGAAGTAATTGCATGTTAGCGCAGTCGTAATCATCTGTTAATTGCATAACCCATAATCACTAGTGTGCACCGTCTCGCATTGTTCGGTACAGCGTATGAGGGAGTCATCGACGTCAGCTGTGTTTATTTGGGAAAACTTTGAGATAGAATGGTCCTTGTGATAATTTCCGTCCGACACCTATCGAACTACTGGTGCGTTTATTCCAAGGCGCCAACCCGTGGTTGCGGCGAACGAAGACGAATAACTGTGATTTGGTCTGTGATTTCTTGCGTGTTCCCATCGATCTAGCAATTCGTTTGCAATTGTTTTGTTTGCTATGGACAAAGAATTTGTGCGAGCGGGGCTTTGTCCACATGGATACACGAGTGG
>NW_008751687.1:2144962-2166839 GCF_000715545.1 Opisthorchis viverrini | reverse complement strand
TTCAAACAGGTGTGCCAGTTGGTCTCCACACTACAATCGGGATCAAGCTGATCCTTCTGTGGTTACGCTTTTAGAAGGCACGATGATGCCAGATGATTTCGGCTATTTCAGAAGATAGCACTACATTTAAACAGCTTGCAATCAGTACACAGCTCGAGCAATCTTTCACCATGCTCCGAGCTTTCCGAGTGCAATACATGCCGACCACCTAACCGAGTTTCAGATGCCCTAAGCCTGCTCAGTTGTGCATTCAGTCCTCCAGCAACCTCAATGATGTCTGGGCTTCTAGGTCGTCGCTCTGGGACACTTCGGGCACCATAGAATCTGCCTTTGATGGTGTCAGCAATATTCAGCTAGAGCGTAAGCAGGCACGACAAACAGAGAGCGATCGACTTCACAAGCTTTGCCGGATGAACCATACAGATGCGACTATCAACGAGTATCCAGTAACGAGGATCCTTCAGCTTGGTGACTTGAGATTGAAACGATCCCTGTAAATCCTTCCGCAGTGGGGTCTTGATCGGCAGGGTTGTGCAGCCGGAACCCAGTGGAGAATGATGAGGCGATCAGATCAACCACCGTACTTTCATCTTGAATTTTTGCCTATGATATACAGCACACATCCATGTCAGCAAAGTAGAGTGTGAGATCAAGAGCAGTTTGTTACCGAACTTGTCTCAGAGTGAGGATATCGAAACCAGCCAGACAGACTGGGCGTCGAAGCTTGAAGGTTTACTTCAAGCTCCCTGGGGATGCTGACACCGGATGACGCCAAGATACTGTTTAAAAATTCGATGCAGGGTGAACAAAGCCGTCAGTCCTAACTGCTGGGCCTGTTTATAAACAAGCGAGAAAAAGGGGAAAACACGTATGTGGAAGAGAAAAAAGGGGCGTCAGCAGCAGTTTGTCTTTGCTTGCCCGCCCTGTCGTATGCAGTAAGTGAGGCAACCCAATTAATGGCAACAAGCGATGGCGACGTGACATGAGCACACTTGTCTGTATGACATTCACGGTTGTGCTTGAACCGGGATATTGCCAGTGAGCTCAAAGGTAGACAGGGGGAGGATAAGGGTACTCGGTCAAAGCCTTGAGCTAAAAAGCCTGAAAGCAAGGCAGCAGTGTTCAGCGGGGACAGAACAAAGCGCCACGAATGCCCCAACTCTCAATATGGAGGGCCAGAAGATTGTGTTCTTCAGACCTTTAACTAATCAAAACTCGGTTTAATGCAAACGCAAGTCTAAGGTAATCGGCAGAATTCATTCATCTAACGTTTCAGTATTTTTGAGCAAACTCTTGATTCCCTTTCGTGTTCAGGCTAAAACACTAGTAGCGGCGATTCATTGTGGCCACTGAATAAACCGGGTTATGGCGAGTATTAACTGAGCATATGTGTGTATCTGGGTATTTTCTGAGTGGCGCCCTTCGCGCAGGCAGTGGTCGTAGCTTGCAATTCATTTTAAAGTATAGGTGGTTTGGCGGGGATAGCAGCTAAAAATCGAAGATCACGCCGTCCGTCTTTAGATTTTAGAAAATCCTTCTACAGAGAGACTGGACGGCTCACTTAGGAGATTCACAAAGGAGAAAATTCAGTGGAAATGTGTGAAGCGATCCGAAATTCGGATTTGTTCAACAACAAAAAAACACAATTGCTGAAGTATTCCGCTATCGTTTGACAACTATAGCATACATGAGTTTGCGGTTTTCCTTGATATACAGTGGCTTGTAAATTTAAAACACTGGACAGTGAGCGCCGCACCAGCAAACAGCCCATGTTTATCCACTTTGATATGATTGGCAAAGTGTGACAAAATTAAATTCATGGACGTTGACGCAAAATATCATCGGACTCTCACAAGCTGATAGGACATCACAGCAGGATTCGGGTGGCTGGAAGCAGTGAGGTGAATGACAGTACATAGCTCAGTAATGGTGAAGTTCATTTTGCTCTGAGGGTTGATTTTCACATGCAGTAAATGTTTCCTTCCCCCAGTGCGAAACATGTACAGGAAACTACTCACTGATTAATCAGGAATGATGGGAAATTGAATTATGCAGGCAATTGTCACATGCTGTGATAAGCAACAGTCATCTGAAAAATTGCTTCTTTTCACATGTAGTTGCCGAGGCAAGCATTTCCGGTTTTGGTCACACCTTATCGGAACACCCAAGCTATGTCACACAAAATAATCCCGTCGCAGATGGTCCACCACTGACCAATGGTCCCTTCGACCTGTCTCTTTGATCGGAATTCACAGGATATGAGACTGGCATAACGTGTTTAGAAAAATTGCAGCTAATTCTTGTGGAGCGTTTTCCCGCAATCGGATAACAGTTTGTCTGTCCGCCAAGATCAACAAACAACCTTTTCTTCGGCATGCTAAGAGAAGTCGCCTTTTTCTTGGTTAGCAGAATAGAGGACACTTTCACATAAATTATTCACTGTTCCTGGAAAATTTGTCAAACGATCCGAAATTCGGATTTGTTCAAACAAAACACAATTGCTGAAATATTCCGTTATTGTTTGATTGCAGCGCTCTCAGATGGTTTAGCCAGCCTTTGTTAACTTCACCTATGTTCCGGCGCATTTAATCTCCTTTGTTTTAAGTCCACCCAATCATAAGCTCCGGTGACTACCAAATTCACTTTCTTGTGATGACTTGATGCTGAATATCGACCCAAACTTGCAGGATCATCTAAAATACCTTGGAAAGTGGTTTTCTCTCGAATTTCAGCTTCGTTTCTCAGTTTAAGTAACTGCATGTCTACGCTGTCCTCACTTCGCGTTTCGCTCGCCAGCCCTGTTGAATTCTCCCGTGAATCAAAGACGATCAGTTGTTATTCTCCAAATTTGTTCTGACTACTCATGAGTAACATGATTGTGCCTGAGCTTGCCTAGATCAGCGAAAAAACCAACGATCATCTACCTGAGCTATCAGCATTTTCCTCTATGATTTAGCCTGTCTGCTACAACATCGTTCGTTTCACAGGTTTTTAGTCCCAATTAAGGTGTGCTTACGCCTCAGTTACTAATGCCAAGATTTTGCGGCCTGTCCGTCTTGGCTTGCAATATCATCAGATCTACATATTTTCGAGTGATCCATCGGCAAAAATTGCAGACCGGGATCGACGTTAAGACCCCTCGGGTTGTAAACCAGCTCGCTATCCGCTACGCCAAATCATCTGGCGCTCCAATTTTTCTATTAACTTTATATCGCGTTTACCAGAGAGTCCTTGTTGAGATTTTGTTTTTGACGTCTTATTTATTTATTTATACGTCTTATTTACACTACCAAATTATAGGTTCCCTCTAATTAATGATATTTGTTAACTCATTTTTTCATAGAACCGGTTCTTAATACAGCATGTACTACACTTATCCGCCCCTTCCTACCATCCACTGAATACGAACTGCATATAGTCAGGTAGCTCAATACGTCATGTGAGATTTTTAGCTGCCCGGATTACTCAAAATACTCTCCTAAGGTTGCTAAAATTCGATCTGCCACATCTAATACGACAAGATTAATTTACTTAACAATAATTGCATCACAAGGACCCGCACAGGTACGCACGCACGTTTGAAGCAAACTTGATTGCACAGGAAGGCCCAGAATTTTGTGATTCCGACTGACGCACTGGAGCATTCGGAGTAGGCGATTGTGGGTACAGCATGCATTTTGAGGTGACAATGAACTCAACAAACGGATGGATGCCCGCGGTCGGTCTTAGACGAATAACATTCAGAGTTTGGCCGGAAATTCGCCTACGGGTCCGTAGCATGACACGTGGAGCAATGACCTATGTAAGACACAACAATCGTTGCGGTAGGATTACGCCTATACAACTTATTGTGCTATGTTCAGCATCGTACTAGCTGAAATGTTGGACATCCTGGTGCAACACATTCAGTCGCTTAAGAACATCCTAAACGAGAGATTCAGCTTGGTTCCAGGTGAGTCTCCCGTCAACACCAATTGATATGTGGATGAGTGTATGAGTAGAGATTAGCTATGCATGTTTCACCTAGGAAAAAAGCAAGGTCGACTCTCATAGTGGTGAACTCCACGTAGAAAAATTATATGGTCCAGTAGTGAGTTCGTCCAACACATTTGTTGATAGTGAATGATCAATCAAATGAATTTACGGTAAAAATTTTCTCTGCCGTACTACATTAGTTCGAATTTCATTGTCTCGAATGATCAACCAATTAGGTTACATTTTAGGCAAACGGAAATGTCTCATATCTAATATGTCCTATTCAGAAGACATACAAAACAAACGGATGATCAGTTAGAGCATTGTGGCAACTTGGTAGGATAAACCAACCAGGTTACCTCAAAAGTACTGGTCACAGAACAGTTTTTGCACGACAACAACAATATTAGCTAAGCTAAATACAAACACAGGCTAGGTACTACTTTGTTTAACGGAGGCCACTGTCGTGGAGGTAAAAGAAAACAGAATTTTCAATCTTTTCAAGCAACTTCAAGAAATTGGCGGGGGGCGTTTCTGTATGAAGATTTTATATTCGCAATGAACTGCGAAGAACGATGGGCTTAACTGTGGACCCACCTGCAATAACGAACTAACGGATAGTGTTAGGATGGACACACAGTCCCCTTAGTCTGGCTCTACGAAAGCATTAACGCTGAACTCATGGAAACGCTTTGTAGGTACCGGATTAAATGAATTGGCAAAAATGATTGTTACTGGTGTCAAGCTGGATACTGCTGATGAAACATGCGAATAATATTATCTCTGGTAACTCCGCTTCGCATCCATTCTGTAAGTGAGATTTATTGCGCAGTTTGTGGAATTGCTTTGAAGCATTCGTTTACGTTTGAATGATAGTCAATGAATATCCTGAAAATTTCAGGATGACGTGTTCATAAATAAGACGGATATTCATAATTTTCGCTATCCTATCCAATAGTCTGTAACTGTTAATTTGGTGTTTTCCAATAAACAACTCCGCGGCGAAGGCCATCTCCCTTTCATTGGTAGACGAGATTTCATCAAAAAGTTTTCACATCAATCATGGGAGCAAAGATAACACGATCACATGTTCAGACATTGAGATGACGCAAGCGACAGGTAGCAATCGCAGCCGTCCACCGAGTTCTTTGATCGAGTAGCGTATTTGACTGGTATCTAGCGAGAGAATAATCACCACATCGCCGTCAAAAAAGAGTTGCGTACATAAGTTTTTAAGAATAGGTAATTTAGTAACCCGATGAAGGACCAACCAATTTATGGTTGGGCTTCTAAGGTCTGTGTGAGTTGAGGAAATCCTTCATCTGTGGTCACGGAACTGCAACAGACCGTTCCACATTTCGTGAAAAGTCTTGTTACCGAGCCGTTTTTTTTTGGGCGATAGACATTAATCTCGAATTTTGCGCCGGACTTTCAAAGTCACTCTGGTCTTCAGTCGTGTGGAATTTCCCCCTCAAAGCTGCTTGACCGTAGAAGAAGATTTGTAAACCGCGATGTGCATCTTTTAAACTGGGCAACACGGTAAATTCCTGTCATTTGTACATAATTCACTCAAGTTTTCACCACAGACTAAATGACTTACTTTTCGTTGCGTCCGGGTTTTGGATCGTTTAGGCCTAGAACACGGACCTAACAGGACAAGTCGATAAAACTCATTTGACGAGTTGGCGGTTGAGTCAGCTACTGGCAAAGTTTGATCAGCTCAGGCTACACAACATGTCAGAATTGTGGCATAATACGGAGAAGGAATTTGCGTGCAGTTTAGGGTTGAGGAATGACCACAAGGGAACACAGGTCTTAATCACGCTGGAAATGTTAGGCGAAACAACGCCTAAAACTTCGAGTGAGTGTCAACGCTCATTTGCACACTAGCATGGTGGTCGAACGGAATAACTGGATTAGCTCAGTTCTTTGAGTGCTTCTGAAAATTTCAATCTCTACATGCTTTCAGGCTCTGAGTAAATATTTGCTATCACTCTCTTTTCGCCTGCTTTATATGATGGACCATAGTTTGTTGCAGTTTATGTTGATGAAAATAAACTATCCTCACAAAACACAAACCTCTGAAACGTTGTATGCTTTGTATTCCGGCACTGTGGAATCTTGGTCTCAACGTAGCATAAAGTTTTCTCGTCTATCCAACGCACATATATTTATCCGTCGACAACTACGCAGACTGAAAGAGCCGTAGTGTAATTTTTCTCATAGAATGATATCATCCTGAGAGTGACAACACAATGCCAACAACGGAGCTATGAGTATTTTTGTGATTGAAACCCAGTTGGCCATGGCTTAGGTTCTCCAGAACACAATTCAGATGTCGAGAAATACACTTATTTGCAAATCAGTTTGGTTTTCACGGGAGACTCATTTGAGTCTCTCGTTTTATGATGTCCTCCAACTGAATGTGCTGCACACAGGCCGCCTCATGATTCAGTTGTCACGACATTCGAGATATCGCAGTATATTTTCATAAGGTTGACGGAAACTCGGGGACTGCACCTACCTGATGAGCCCCAAGAAGGGCGAAACCGGTTGTGGGCTGTCGAAGAGTTTTCAACAACCTTGTGAGTAGTCTGATTATGAAAACAATTCAGATATGTTTCGTTGAAACGAATCTCTCCTATTTCACAGTCGGGAATAATACGGTCACGCATGCACATAGCACACTATATAAAGTCCTAGCGCTCTGCTTCTAACCCGAAGTCCTGGTCAGATATAATCGTCATGAAACTAATTAGCCAGTACTCTAGGAGAAGAAATCCCAATTCTTTTGACCATTTTGATCAGATGTTTTGTTTTTCCAGATCAGCGATGTAGAAATAATCGAAATACATGTTCCAAAACCTATTTTACCTGTTCTACTTTGAATAAGAGACAGACGGTGGGTGATTCGACGGTTGACTTGACGGCATAGATGCACCGTCAAATTTTGCAGCTGATTAAGGCTCCAATTTGTGTCATGTCTATTAATTCCAAACATCCTGTCATTATGAATTTTGCATTGGGAGAGTTAACATCCCGGTTGATTGACTTGTAGTTCACCTGGACACCGAATAACCCGACCACAATCTCCATCATGTCAACAAATTACAAAAACGGTTCAGTTGGAGTGCATAGGGTTTATAATGATGACTATCGTTGCACTTCGAAAGGCATACCAACACTTGGCCCGTGTTTGGGCAGTTCCTTTCGTTCTTGGTCTTCAGAAAAAGCGCTTTTACCAAGGGACAATTTATGAATGTTACGGTCGGCTGACAGTTATACGTACATAGAAGATGGTCCAATTTTGCTTCCAATCCGTCAATGTTGAGGTGTCCAATTCAATGCAAGTTTAGAATAAGTGCCATTCATTGGTCGCATTTCGACTCTCAGGGTGTAATGCCTTGAATGGTCTAGATAGGTGCTCACGACAGAATACTGTTTACCCGAATTAATTTGTTTTACTGGTGAGAAATGCCCATGAGACACAATTCTAAAACACAAATGTAACCAAACAGACGCCTAATTTTGTGACTAAAAGTGATTGGTCACACCAACTGTTTCGAATTCTGGGTTTATCATTCGACTGAGTAAGGAACGAAGCAAAAGCCTTATCAAAATGACAAAACAGTATCATTCGACTCGGTCTTTCATGCATTTTGTGTGCTCTGTATAAATTCCGGAGCATACTTCGTCTGCGGATGAAAGTGTGGGGAAACTTAGGAACGAAAAGCAGATTCCACTGAATGAAGAACATTTGCTGGACTTACAGTCGATCAGTGTTTCGTTTCGACACAAACTTTTCATCAAACTGAATCGGTATGCTACTTGGTTTATCCATTTTTGTAATTAGAAGTAAACCCATCAATAAGCTTTGTCTGCACCAGAAAACCAAGCCAGTTTGAATACCGGATAGAATTTGATTGTGGTCAGTATCGACGACCGACTGATCGGGAGGAGGAAGATTTGGATCAACGTTTGGTCCTCCGACCTCGAGAGTAGGTAGTTTGGCCAATAAATATGTCTCTTTGGGTTGATATGTGCTAGGACAATCGGATTCGAGATGAGGGAGATCATTTTATGAATTGAAAACGACAGAGTGCTGTTCTACGCCACACATTCAGTTAATCCGGTTGGTTCATCGGTCTCAAGTTTGCGTACAAGGCCAATTAATTAATATACAATTTGAGGTGGACCTATGTTTCTGGCATCCGCCATGAACGAATTGACTGCTCATTCATCGCAATGTTTGACTGACCCATCAGTTCCATTTACCAGGGTGGTGTTATTCGATCTACATACCCGCCGCTCAAGTTCCATCCATGGAAAAGTGAGCCCACTATGTTGTCTTGTTCCGGTAGTCCAACAACTTGGTCGTATATTGGAAAATGTTTACCTCCGGTGCACATGTCACGCGATTCTCGCTCAGCCGACTACAGCTGTCCAATCCGCATACCTGTTCGATTTTTCATCGTTCATCCTTCGACATACGCAGGGAAATTGTTCGAATGCTTATCTCACATGTTTGGACCAAGTGATCTAGCTTGACATGCAAATTCATTCATGCAAAATTCATTTTCTTCATTAGCAATCATCATATGGCACTCTGCCCATTAAATGTCCTCTTCGTAAACGGCTTTCAGTTCACGAGTAATGATTTCTAAGGCGACGCATCAGGAAGAAACGGCTGCACAGTTTTAAACGGTGCGAAAGATTCGACTAGATTTGAGACTAGGGACAACATGAGAGTTGCGATCTGTAACACCAACTTTTGCATGTCTTTTTCTCACTTGGCGGTTGCAAGCAAATATCTGTCAGGTATCGGATCAGGAATAATCTCTTGGCTTTCAGTCAGTTAAAAGTAGTTGGGATCCATTTAATCTAGTAGAAACTTTTTGGAAAAAACTGCGAAACTACCTGCTTTTGATATGAAAATTTCGCCCGGTCATTTGGAGAGGGCACAGGTGTGAGTAGCAAGTTTACTAATGCGAGCAAAATGCTCGGTTTTTGATCCTAGATAACACCGAATCCCCGCCCAAACCCTGTGATTCCCGTACACTGATCTTCAATGTTTCACTGGGCTGTTGCAACAATTCTCAATTGTCCTGAGTTAAAGTATCAATAATTGCCTGTTTCTTCCAACTTCCGATCACTCTTGAATACTGAACCATGCTTTAATATGCTGACTGATATTGGACTGTATTCTGCATATGAAGAAAAATGACTAAATATTTCCGAAGTATACGTACCAACCCAATGCCATCGTTCTTGGTTCTTGTTCCTTCAGTTCGCCATTCTGAACTAATGAATTTTGCTCGTTCAGCTAAGAAAATTTTGTGACCAAATGCTAAGACTTTGGTTTTTAAGTCACGTGCTCTAATTTCCTGCTCCTAAGCCCCGGATATCACCAGCTTCCTTCTTGACGATTCACATTATCCCTGATCTAGAGTCCTGCATGTTCCCAGGTCAATGAGACAAGTTGATTGAATCTGTTTTGTCGGATTTGTCCTTCTGCGGTCTGAAGATCACTGCGTCTGCCACAGAACACCAAGCATTATTTGCTTATAACAGCTTCACCGCTACTGTTATCAATGGATAGCTAGGGATTGATGCCCACGACGTATAGTCCATGCAGGTCTGTAAGAGTTTTTGGATGGACGATACTTAGATGCGCTGTTTGTTCCTATGAAGAGCGTTTGGGTTTCCCTTGTACTGCATCACTGATGGGCTCCAAACTCAGAAGCATGTGAACACATGCCTAAGCTATGTAGACCTCAGCTTGCACGGATGGCAACTGCATGATTTACTCACTCGATTAGTCCTCTCTTGAGTGCAATTTCCTAATCGTACGGTAAAGGCTGTTGGGGCGGAAGAATTAAGTCACTCAAAATGTAGCAACACTTGCTTGTACATACTGCGCAGAAATTCGTTCAACCGAGCATTGCAACAAAATTACGTCTTATATGGCCTATGTCAACAACATAGTCTCTTGTCAACACTTTCGGGTAGCGATATTTTCATAAATCTTTCAGTTTGAGAGATCCAACACACTATTTACTGGCAGTCCCCTGCTCATATTCTTATTATTCAGTTGATCCAGAAACCTCGAAATTCACCAGGTAGTGTGAGTTTCATCTTCTATAATCAGAGATGAGCTTGGTGACGTGTCATCTGCATTCAGTCACTCAGTAACCCTTTTTGCAATCAAAGATATCCGTATCCTAATCCAGATTGTTGACGCAAGCCGAAATCTCCCAACTCACAGTAGGATGAAGCAGATAAAACAGATGCGTGAACCTTGGAACACTTCGAAACTAACGAATGGCGATAATGTGGGCAGAGCGGTCGACGGAATCAGGATCTAATCTGTCCTGCGTTGACTCAGCCGGCTCAAAAAGACGATAAACCTGAAGATAGGTGACACTGAATCAGATAGGTCGACCTGTGAATAACGCCCGTCATTAAAGTATCGACTGTAATGGACATATGGGAATATATATATTTAGAGCAGAATATATATGTCTGTATATGTGTATGATGTTGAGGGAAGCAAGAGATAGTAATATAATATGCATTCATTGTGTGTTTGTTCATTGGGTCGTTTGAAGATGCAGCATTGAGTCATTTCTCCACGCCATCATGCGCCCGACAACGACAGGCATATCCATAACACCCATCCCTATTTTCGTTTCGCCTGTTCTCAAAAGCTTTAAGATCGACGTCAAATTTGAGCATCTGTGATCGCAAAACTAGGAAGTGTAGTGGAGCAGCACAGTCCAGGTGAAGTGTGACCGATCAAAGCCTTCAACATCACTACAAGGTTAGATTGGACAACACGCCGTTGTACCTTAAGAGGTAATAAACCAGCAATCGCTTCACTACGGCTTCTTGATGGAACACAAGGCGAATGGTAGATGTGTATTAGCCAGAGAAAGCTATCTACATTTTTGCAATGCATGCATAATTCGTCACTTATTATAGTTGCGGAAACTACTGCTTCAACAAGTTCACTTGTCCTCAATTGAACCCGTCAAAATATTTTCGCCCACATGCCAAAGGAAACTAGTTACAAGAAGGAGTCACAATACACGGGTCAAAGGCTCTCATCAGTGCACAACAGATCGCGCTACCCATGGCTTGACTAATTTCTAAGACATCGTATTCTAGTAACGCATTCCCACCGACGTCGTATCCGACTATCTTGTGTGCGTTTCGCAAATTTTCAGCTTATTTCTACACTTTCACTCTGATTCACAGATATATACTGACATTCATTTCGTACCTGTGATCAGTGGCGTCTTGTATGCCTCGAAAGTGCCAACCATTACCTTACTGATTGATGTTGTACACCTATAGAAGCGTCCGAAATATAACAGTTGAGCTACGAATGAACTAACCAGTCTACTGACTTTCAGAAACCTAGGATTAAAAGTCGCCTACACCGGAAACAACAGCGATAACGACCTTAAAAACGCGTAAGGATTCTCATCAAGAAAAACAGAATGGATCAGACGCGTTTTGAATAACGAAATCGTCTAGAAGGACACCAATTCTAAGCAAACGCTGTGTCAACCACCCAAGAAACAAATGGTTTGCAGGCTTGCTGCCAATACCGGCGTACAGGTAGAGAAAAACTCAACCAGCATGCAATATACGCTAATCCAACCAAATTATACCAACACCTCCCCACAGGCAAACATTCGCCGGTAGAAACGGCCAAATTCAAGCCATACTTCAGGTCCACGAAGAAGCAACTATCCATGCATTAATTCCTCCTATACACCTTGAAGGATTGCTCCAAGATTAAAAGGGGAAATTCGACAACCAGATCGGGACAAGCCTGTCACATCTCAGTCGAATTACAGCCCTAAAGAGGTTCCATCCATCGGTGATTTTGGGCAAAATTCAATGCGTTTCACAACACCCGCCGACTAGTTAACGTGCATTCAGCATGCGAGACAGTACAGGAAGCCGGAATAATGTTACTGCATCATTTGGGTACGTCCGAATCAGTAGATGGGCAGCCGGCATACATGTGTATCCATGTGAAACGAGGCCCGCTCTCTGAAACTGACCGTTGGTGGCAAACAAAGCAATTGCAAACAAACCGTTTATTCGCCGAGATCACGGAACAAATTAAGCGATAATGTCCTCCATACTCTTACTTTCTTTCTCCGCGATTACGGCGAGGGCGATTGGGAATAAACGCACAAATAGTTTGTTAGTTGTCGTGCATAAATCATCACAATGAGGAATTTAAATCAGTGTGTGCGATAGGGACACTGGTGGTAGTGATGATATCATCGATACGTCCTACCGAATGATACAAACTGGTACATCCCAGTTATGATGAGTAATGCAATTGATTGTCGGTTAATCTGGGGTAAACATGTTACCCAACTGACTCCCGTGGGAGATCATCAATCGATAGTCGAGGTATGAATGAATGTGTTTTGACCACGATACCTCGTGCTGAATAACCTTTGATTGGATTAGCCATGGGGAAACAAATCGGCAATGTCTGTCTAGGACAGATACCAAACAAGTTTCATTCACAGGTAGGTGATTGTTTGCACTGAGAATGTTTGTGTTGAAGAGTGCCAGGTTGGTTGCAAAATCAACTGGCATCACCAGAAAGTGAAGGGTGATCGCTGTCTTAGTGCTGACAACACGCTGCACCACGCAAACCAAGCAACTCACCGTCGTAAGGCTCATAGCAAGCTGTTTAAAATGGAATGAGGATGTGGGGTTCGCTGAGGGAATGTTGTTTGGACCATGGGCTGAATGGGCGATTCTGGTTGGGAGTTGATCCTCTAAGTGAGGTCAGTTTGTGTAAAACAAACGGGAAAATCGTGACGAAATCTCAGTTTGAAAACCCTTCGCTCACAAAACGTGAGCTCCTAGTTATCGAGCAGTAAATAATGCCAAGACCACCAGTAAGCCAATAGCAAAACCAGTCCGCTGAATTCAGTAAACCGATGCTAAATTAGGACTCGACTTACGGCATTGGTAGCCGCGGTTTGTGGATGGATCTGCAACGTAAGTTGGGTGTGGTCATTTTTCGATTAGAATGCTAAACACCGTGATTGATTCCACTGTGAAATGATTCCGTTTGGGCGTGTTTTAACTTGAAATAAAATGGTCGAAGGTCTGTCTGTACTGTGGTATTTTGCTTCTTAGTTACCTTTGCTTCACAACGCATCAACACATCATTTCCAGTTAATATATTGCATGTATCCATGTTAAATCCAGCTTGAATCATCAGCTCAAGCATGCGAATCCATAAACAGTTTGTTTCCAAAGGAAACTTTTGTGTGTATTTTCCGTTCCAGAGCCTGTTCTAATTATGTACGTCAAAACCGACTGAAACATTACAATACAAAACCGCAAAGACCCGATCATGGGAGAAGGAAGACAAAGCACACTTTATAACCCGAAGCATGGCAAGCAGGCGAAATACAAGTGACTCACTGTTAGAAGGTTTGTGGTGATCTAGCAATGGTTTAGAATTCCAGAACTGTGGGCACTGTATCCTCAAGATTGTGGGTGCCTAGTCTCTGTGTAGTCTGACTGCTGCTAAGTTTACCATTCAACTAGTCAGTCCATACAGTGCGACACAACAACAACAAACTGACACAGTTGCAGACGTGTCGATTATATCTATTAGAGAAAATTATTCAGTGTGTGTGGGGATGTTAGAGAGAGTGATATTACATTTTCCCCGTAGAACGTGTATCGGCAACACAGCCCCAGGTTAGGCGTTCCAAGGTGCTTTTCCGGTTGGCTGGGAAACATGGAGGCTATCATGAGCATGTCTTGCTCATGGTCACTATATAAAATATTAGACCGAGTCACCGAAAGACGGTCGAAGTCAAGCTCGTGATGATTCCACATTTCTTAACCTGGCCACACACATTCGACGTGCAGGGTTCCAAGAAAGCAGGTATGTGTCGACGTCCAACGCTAGACATTGAAAACCAACACCGGTGCATGGTTCTCCGATGTGAATAAACCGGGTGGTAAGTTCAGTAAATATCTGAGTAGCCTGCGTGGGACCCGTCTCTGTAAAGTCTCACTAATAAAATCCAAGCATAACAAATTTTGCGTTCAAACGTGCTGTACATGTAACCGAATCGACTAAGGTAGGGGATTCGCTTGGTGAATTTGTCAGCTGCATTCCGCATGCTGAATTGTTCATCTAAATAACATGAGGAGCTTAGAGCACTGCACCCAAGTTGATGCCACAGATTAAAATCTACACACGTAGTTCAGGCAAGAAGAACGAATGAACGAACGAATGACTGTTTGTCTCTTGTGAAAAACTGTGTTGTGCATCTGGCTGCTCTCCGCCAGATCCTCATGAACACGACTATGATGACAACTGATGGTATTGTTTTTCGGGTCAACACAAACACAGCCGATGGGGTTAATCGGTCGCTAGGTGCCTCACCGACTTACCACCGTCCGCACAGTTGTTGCATGATTCTGTTGTGGATGAGATGAATAAGATGGTGATTCGCACAGTCGTGGCGCATGTGTACTCGCCTACTGGGAATGGGCGACTAAATAAAAAGCCAACTGAATTTTGTTAAATCGGGTTTAGTCCAGCTTTCACTTTGCGTGCAACGGAAATAAACCCATGTGCATTGAAATGGCATTTTGGGCAAATGTGTTCCTGGATCCAGATTCGCACCAGGGCAAATCCCATTCGCGAATCCCATGGCGCACTAGCGTACTCCGTGAATTTGGTGGTTAATGCGAACCGAATTCGAGTGGATAGGAGAACTCACTGCAGTCACTGCCATCACCACATTTAGCTGACACTGTAATAGGAACGGAACACAAAAGCCATACGACGTAATTTTCAATCTGTCCCGGTCGTCGCTAAGAAGGTACATTTTATCAGAAAAGTACACTGTGATGAAATTACAGGAGATTACTACGCTTATGCTCACACCTCTTACCCGTAACTGCCAAAACTGCCACGAGCACCATCAACGCTGTCGCGTTTGCCACACGTGTCATGGTATCGAATTGCTTCATGACTAATTGGGTGTAATCAAACGTATTTATACATTGTCGGTTGGATGAAAGTCAGTGCACGACTACTGCATTGTTTATTGCGTTTCGATTTTTGATCACGTTCGCCAAAATTCAACTGATCTACGTCCGTCTCGCGTGTGATATCCTGGGAATGTTTCCCCGCACGTAAAAATTAAACCCGTGACCGCCCCAATGTTGTCAAGATTGATTTGATCACACGAGTATTGTGATCGCGAGCGTTGATTTCATTCTGCAATATTCCAATGTGTTGTCTGTGAAATATTTACGAGTTTCTACTAACCGTGTCGTGGTCTTAAAATGCAGCTGTTTTGACGAAGTTGGCGAAGTTGTTAGTTTCTACTGTACAAAGCATTCCCGGAATTTATCTTTGGTAGTTTTATTATTTTTAAGCTAACTATTGACCAGTTGGGTCATAATTAGTAGAAACCCAAATTTTCCTTGGATTTCGGTTTTCCAATGGGACTTTGTTTAAGCAAGTGAGCTCCCAATGAATTAGCATACGTTATGCCAACGCGATTATGAACTCACCCATCTGCTGAGTAGATTGTTACAGTGGAAGTCTTTTGTGACGTTAACGTGCCTATTCATGCGCTTCCTGGTGGTTTGAATGTGGCACGTATTTTTGCTCAGATAATTGCCTACCGAGGCATCATCAGCGTGTCGAGGTGTAGGTTGCATTCTAGCCATAGTGGTGCCGGCATTGTTTGGCTTGACGAAAATCTATTGTGGACCGCCATTAGACGGGTGGGCAGTCACTATGATTACTAAGTCATCAGCGTGACCAGCGTTTTGCGAGATCGGACCCACAAAATGAGAATAGGACGAAGCTCAACGCAGAATGCCCATCCGACATATCGGATTGCGCGTTCAAAAATGACAAGCTAGTTTGAAGAGCTGCTGGTCGGAAGGATGCTTGTCGCTGGCTACCCTGCTTCGTCCTGCTTTGTCGTGTGCTAAGAAGGGCAACTCACGACGGAATTTATAAGTAACCGATAGTGAAGCTTGTCCCTTCATGAGTGAGCATTATCCAGTCAGTAGTTGAGGCGATTCGGTAGCACACACCCAGTTTATTACAGTCTAATAAATGTGTATGCTAGAGCACAAAGCTGTGATTCGGTTGTTTCAAATTAGCCTCCAAGTCTCCGAAGCATGATTTTTGAAAATTCAACAAATCCAAACGGCTAAATATGGAGGGTTCAATTAGAAATACCTGGGATTTATTTTGTTGGACTCCGAATGTGGTAGGCGTATATTACCAAGAACACATGCCATTCGGCGATGCAAAAACGATGTTTGAGGAAGTTGCGGTTTCAAAAATGAGACCTCACCAAGCACCTAGTGTGATTTTGCAACGCTGAATATGGCGCCAGATGAATTAATTATTGAGAATATGATGCAATTTACAAATGGTTTCATCGCCCACTGTGAATTCATCGTGTTTATCAATAGTATTTTCCACAAAGATGGATTGGATTATTTTCTGCGTACGCTCGCACGCCCATCACATTACGCGTGTTTCCTGGTCCATCAAATGGGGGCTGCTCAAGCACAATGTTCGAATAGTATTTTCCACAAAGTTGGAATGGATTATTTTCTGCGTACGCTCGCACGCCCATCACATTACGCGTGTTTCCTGGTCCATCAAATGGGGGCTCCTCAAGCAATTTCCAATGTTCGAATGGAGTTTGCTCCTTCCTCTGAGTTTCTTAGGGATTATTTGTAGTTTGATGAATTTCAGGAATATTCATTGGAGATTTTGTCCCGTCAGTGATTCAATCTGTGTTGAAAAACCTGGATGCTCTGAAGAGTATTGTATTCAGTATTGTAGTCAAAGTACTTTGGACAGGATCAAAATCTATGAACATTGTATGAGGCAAGTGATGAGGCTCTAGGTCTTCCAGCGACAAAAGCCACAATAAAATTACTTTGGGTTGCTCGAGCCAGAGAGAAGCTTCATGAGTTTGGAAGTAGTGATTTCCCTATACTGGGCAACTTTCGGATATATTATGGTGAAACCAGGAATTGTTCGTTAGCCTGGAACCAACTAATTAAATATCGTGAGCAGGCCTCGAACACAGAGGGAGATAGTGACTAGGAAATCCAGTCAGATAGTTCAATCGAGCGGTGCAACCGGGGTACATGTTGGATCGTTGCTTGAATCATTGGGCAGCCAACCACTTAGCCCACTGTAACCACTTTCGGTTGCCAAGGTGTGATAATTCAGGTGTGTTTAGCGCGCGCTGGTAGAGTTATGCTTGCACGGTCGCTCGCAAGTCAGAAGCTCGCGGTTCGAAAACCGCCACGGCCGAGCATGTTCTTTGCCGACGACCTCTAATAAGAGCAAAACTCGAGCTCACTTCCTCTACCCTTACCTTTGGCCCACTAGAAGAACGTCATAAGGAGAAAAAGAACGTGATGTCAGTGTGTTCATATTCGAGTGCGACAAAACATCTTATTGGAAAGTCCTGGCGGTACATGGAAAGAATGTGTGACGAGAAACGTAGGATTACAGAGGACGTCACACCGAATATTCGCCGTTTTTCCTCAAGAACACTAGAAAAAAAGATACGCCACGTTGTCAGTGCTCTAAGCCTGGCTTTCAACGGACGTCGCATTTTCACTTTTAGTGATGCAGTGAATGCCAAAAATAGCTAACATGTTCTTGTGAATAAGCAAGAAATTCGCCTTCCTCCTAGGATCTCTCACGTTTGCCGTATCCCCTGAGAATTGTGCAATCTCAGGCTTTCCGTGTATAACATGTCACATGCACGAAATGGATAAAAGAAACACATTGAAATCACTGCCACTTTATCTCCTCACACCTTACACCCACGTTTCATGGGATAAAGCGATCAATTTTTTTTGCCTTCCGATGCCTTGTACATACTTTATCATTACGATGATATTGCTGTTCACTCCAAACTATGACGTTAGACTTGTCAACATGAGACTCAATCTCTTAAAATGGGGTGCAATAGTGACAAGTAGAACAGC
The DNA here is from genome assembly GCF_000715545.1 of Opisthorchis viverrini. Classification (NCBI taxonomy): domain Eukaryota; kingdom Metazoa; phylum Platyhelminthes; class Trematoda; order Opisthorchiida; family Opisthorchiidae; genus Opisthorchis; species Opisthorchis viverrini. The sequence goes on along the minus strand of NW_008751687.1, from coordinate 2,148,806 downwards.
CTTAAAACTTGAACGTAACACACTAACCAAAGTTTTTCTGAAAATGAATCCACAGCCCATGACCGGCTCCGCTGTTCTTGGTGCCCATCAGATAGGTACAGTCATTGATTTTTCCTCAGATTTATGTTCTGCTCGGGTCCATACTGGATATAAGTTGGCAAGTACTCTGTTTGTGCATGAATTGTCTTTTGACAGAAAAACCGACTGAATCCAGCTGAATTTCCGTTTATGACCGTCCGATTTAAACAAACGTGTCGCGCCACGCAGTAAAGTATTCCGTTTAGAAAATGTACTGCGATATCTCGGATACCGTAGCAAGGAAAGCTTAAGGTGGTTTGGTGAAGCACACTCATTTCGAGTCGATAATCGTAAACCGGAGAATGGAAATACGAATCAAGATTGTATTTACTCAAGCATACGTTGTTGTCAGATTCTTCAACTGGAGAACAATTTCAGCAAAGTGAGGTGTGATGGGGCTAACTGTATTTAAATTTTGTGTACCCGGTTTGTTGCAGTGACGTGTTGCGACCAACCGTATTTGGTCATACTGGTCTATCTAAATCTCCAGGTGTGAAGCGAGAAATCCATTCCAACTTTGTGGAAAATACTATTGATAAACACGATGAATTCACAGTGGGCGATGAAACCATTTGTAAATTGCATCATATTCTCAATAATTAATTCATCTGGCGCCATATTCAGCGTTGCAAAATCACACTAGGTGCTTGGTGAGGTCTCATTTTTGAAACCGCAACTTCCTCAAACATCGTTTTTGCATCGCCGAATGGCATGTGTTCTTGGTAATATACGCCTACCACATTCGGAGTCCAACAAAATAAATCCCAGGTATTTCTAATTGAACCCTCCATATTTAGCCGTTTGGATTTGTTGAATTTTCAAAAATCATGCTTCGGAGACTTGGAGGCTAATTTGAAACAACCGAATCACAGCTTTGTGCTCTAGCATACACATTTATTAGACTGTAATAAACTGGGTGTGTGCTACCGAATCGCCTCAACTACTGACTGGATAATGCTCACTCATGAAGGGACAAGCTTCACTATCGGTTACTTATAAATTCCGTCGTGAGTTGCCCTTCTTAGCACACGACAAAGCAGGACGAAGCAGGGTAGCCAGCGACAAGCATCCTTCCGACCAGCAGCTCTTCAAACTAGCTTGTCATTTTTGAACGCGCAATCCGATATGTCGGATGGGCATTCTGCGTTGAGCTTCGTCCTATTCTCATTTTGTGGGTCCGATCTCGCAAAACGCTGGTCACGCTGATGACTTAGTAATCATAGTGACTGCCCACCCGTCTAATGGCGGTCCACAATAGATTTTCGTCAAGCCAAACAATGCCGGCACCACTATGGCTAGAATGCAACCTACACCTCGACACGCTGATGATGCCTCGGTAGGCAATTATCTGAGCAAAAATACGTGCCACATTCAAACCACCAGGAAGCGCATGAATAGGCACGTTAACGTCACAAAAGACTTCCACTGTAACAATCTACTCAGCAGATGGGTGAGTTCATAATCGCGTTGGCATAACGTATGCTAATTCATTGGGAGCTCACTTGCTTAAACAAAGTCCCATTGGAAAACCGAAATCCAAGGAAAATTTGGGTTTCTACTAATTATGACCCAACTGGTCAATAGTTAGCTTAAAAATAATAAAACTACCAAAGATAAATTCCGGGAATGCTTTGTACAGTAGAAACTAACAACTTCGCCAACTTCGTCAAAACAGCTGCATTTTAAGACCACGACACGGTTAGTAGAAACTCGTAAATATTTCACAGACAACACATTGGAATATTGCAGAATGAAATCAACGCTCGCGATCACAATACTCGTGTGATCAAATCAATCTTGACAACATTGGGGCGGTCACGGGTTTAATTTTTACGTGCGGGGAAACATTCCCAGGATATCACACGCGAGACGGACGTAGATCAGTTGAATTTTGGCGAACGTGATCAAAAATCGAAACGCAATAAACAATGCAGTAGTCGTGCACTGACTTTCATCCAACCGACAATGTATAAATACGTTTGATTACACCCAATTAGTCATGAAGCAATTCGATACCATGACACGTGTGGCAAACGCGACAGCGTTGATGGTGCTCGTGGCAGTTTTGGCAGTTACGGGTAAGAGGTGTGAGCATAAGCGTAGTAATCTCCTGTAATTTCATCACAGTGTACTTTTCTGATAAAATGTACCTTCTTAGCGACGACCGGGACAGATTGAAAATTACGTCGTATGGCTTTTGTGTTCCGTTCCTATTACAGTGTCAGCTAAATGTGGTGATGGCAGTGACTGCAGTGAGTTCTCCTATCCACTCGAATTCGGTTCGCATTAACCACCAAATTCACGGAGTACGCTAGTGCGCCATGGGATTCGCGAATGGGATTTGCCCTGGTGCGAATCTGGATCCAGGAACACATTTGCCCAAAATGCCATTTCAATGCACATGGGTTTATTTCCGTTGCACGCAAAGTGAAAGCTGGACTAAACCCGATTTAACAAAATTCAGTTAGCTTTTTATTTAGTCGCCCATTCCCAGTAGGCGAGTACACATGCGCCGCGACTGTGCGAATCACCGTCTTATTCATCTCATCCACAACAGAACCATGCAACAACCGTGCGGGCGGTGGTAAGTCGGTGAGGCACCTAGCGACCGATTAACCCCATCGGCTGTGTTTGTGTTGACCCGAAAAACAATACCATCAGTTGTCATCATAGTCGTGTTCATGAGGATCTGGCGGAGAGCAGCCAGATGCACAACACAGTTTTTCACAAGAGACAAACAGTCATTCGTTCGTTCATTCGTTCTTCTTGCCTGAACTACGTGTGTAGATTTTAATCTGTGGCATCAACTTGGGTGCAGTGCTCTAAGCTCCTCATGTTATTTAGATGAACAATTCAGCATGCGGAATGCAGCTGACAAATTCACCAAGCGAATCCCCTACCTTAGTCGATTCGGTTACATGTACAGCACGTTTGAACACAAAATTTGTTATGCTTGGATTTTATTAGTGAGACTTTACAGAGACGGGTCCCACGCAGGCTACTCAGATATTTACTGAACTTACCACCCGGTTTATTCACATCGGAGAACCATGCACCGGTGTTGGTTTTCAATGTCTAGCGTTGGACGTCGACACATTCCTTCTTTCTCGGAACCCTGCACGTCGAATGTGTGTGGCCAAGTTAAGAAATGTGGAATCATCACGAGCTTGACTTCGACCGTCTTTCGGTGACTCGGTCTAATATTTTATATAGTGACCATGAGCAAGACATGCTCATGATAGCCTCCATGTTTCCCAGCCAACCGGAAAAGCACCTTGGAACGCCTAACCTGGGGCTGTGTTGCCGATACACGTTCTACGGGGAAAATGTAATATCACTCTCTCTAACATCCCCACACACACTGAATAATTTTCTCTAATAGATATAATCGACACGTCTGCAACTGTGTCAGTTTGTTGTTGTTGTGTCGCACTGTATGGACTGACTAGTTGAATGGTAAACTTAGCAGCAGTCAGACTACACAGAGACTAGGCACCCACAATCTTGAGGATACAGTGCCCACAGTTCTGGAATTCTAAACCATTGCTAGATCACCACAAACCTTCTAACAGTGAGTCACTTGTATTTCGCCTGCTTGCCATGCTTCGGGTTATAAAGTGTGCTTTGTCTTCCTTCTCCCATGATCGGGTCTTTGCGGTTTTGTATTGTAATGTTTCAGTCGGTTTTGACGTACATAATTAGAACAGGCTCTGGAACGGAAAATACACACAAAAGTTTCCTTTGGAAACAAACTGTTTATGGATTC
>NW_008751687.1:2122977-2144157 GCF_000715545.1 Opisthorchis viverrini | reverse complement strand
GCTTGCTTTCTCGGAACCCTGCACGTCGAATGTGTGTGGCCAGGTTAAGAAATGTGGAATCATCACGAGCTTGACTTCGACCGTCTTTCGGTGACTCGGTCTAATATTTTATATAGTGACCATGAGCAAGACATGCTCATGATAGCCTCCATGTTTCCCAGCCAACCGGAAAAGCACCTTGGAACGCCTAACCTGGGGCTGTGTTGCCGATACACGTTCTACGGGGAAAATGTAATATCACTCTCTCTAACATCCCCACACACACTGAATAATTTTCTCTAATAGATATAATCGACACGTCTGCAACTGTGTCAGTTTGTTGTTGTTGTGTCGCACTGTATGGACTGACTAGTTGAATGGTAAACTTAGCAGCAGTCAGACTACACAGAGACTAGGCACCCACAATCTTGAGGATACAGTGCCCACAGTTCTGGAATTCTAAACCATTGCTAGATCACCACAAACCTTCTAACAGTGAGTCACTTGTATTTCGCCTGCTTGCCATGCTTCGGGTTATAAAGTGTGCTTTGTCTTCCTTCTCCCATGATCGGGTCTTTGCGGTTTTGTATTGTAATGTTTCAGTCGGTTTTGACGTACATAATTAGAACAGGCTCTGGAACGGAAAATACACACAAAAGTTTCCTTTGGAAACAAACTGTTTATGGATTCGCATGCTTGAGCTGATGATTCAAGCTGGATTTAACATGGATACATGCAATATATTAACTGGAAATGATGTGTTGATGCGTTGTGAAGCAAAGGTAACTAAGAAGCAAAATACCACAGTACAGACAGACCTTCGACCATTTTATTTCAAGTTAAAACACGCCCAAACGGAATCATTTCACAGTGGAATCAATCACGGTGTTTAGCATTCTAATCGAAAAATGACCACACCCAACTTACGTTGCAGATCCATCCACAAACCGCGGCTACCAATGCCGTAAGTCGAGTCCTAATTTAGCATCGGTTTACTGAATTCAGCGGACTGGTTTTGCTATTGGCTTACTGGTGGTCTTGGCATTATTTACTGCTCGATAACTAGGAGCTCACGTTTTGTGAGCGAAGGGTTTTCAAACTGAGATTTCGTCACGATTTTCCCGTTTGTTTTACACAAACTGACCTCACTTAGAGGATCAACTCCCAACCAGAATCGCCCATTCAGCCCATGGTCCAAACAACATTCCCTCAGCGAACCCCACATCCTCATTCCATTTTAAACAGCTTGCTATGAGCCTTACGACGGTGAGTTGCTTGGTTTGCGTGGTGCAGCGTGTTGTCAGCACTAAGACAGCGATCACCCTTCACTTTCTGGTGATGCCAGTTGATTTTGCAACCAACCTGGCACTCTTCAACACAAACATTCTCAGTGCAAACAATCACCTACCTGTGAATGAAACTTGTTTGGTATCTGTCCTAGACAGACATTGCCGATTTGTTTCCCCATGGCTAATCCAATCAAAGGTTATTCAGCACGAGGTATCGTGGTCAAAACACATTCATTCATACCTCGACTATCGATTGATGATCTCCCACGGGAGTCAGTTGGGTAACATGTTTACCCCAGATTAACCGACAATCAATTGCATTACTCATCATAACTGGGATGTACCAGTTTGTATCATTCGGTAGGACGTATCGATGATATCATCACTACCACCAGTGTCCCTATCGCACACACTGATTTAAATTCCTCATTGTGAAGATTTATGCACGACAACTAACAAACTATTTGTGCGTTTATTCCCAATCGCCCTCGCCGTAATCGCGGAGAAAGAAAGTAAGAGTATGGAGGACATTATCGCTTAATTTGTTCCGTGATCTCGGCGAATAAACGGTTTGTTTGCAATTGCTTTGTTTGCCACCAACGGTCAGTTTCAGAGAGCGGGCCTCGTTTCACATGGATACACATGTATGCCGGCTGCCCATCTACTGATTCGGACGTACCCAAATGATGCAGTAACATTATTCCGGCTTCCTGTACTGTCTCGCATGCTGAATGCACGTTAACTAGTCGGCGGGTGTTGTGAAACGCATTGAATTTTGCCCAAAATCACCGATGGATGGAACCTCTTTAGGGCTGTAATTCGACTGAGATGTGACAGGCTTGTCCCGATCTGGTTGTCGAATTTCACCTTTTAATCTTGGAGCAATCCTTCAAGGTGTGTAGGAGGAATTAATGCATGGATAGATGCTTCTTCGTGGACCTGAAGTATGGCTTGAATTTGGCCGTTTCTACCGGCGAATGTTTGCCTGTGGGGAGGTGTTGGTATAATTTGGTTGGATTAGCGTATATTGCATGCTGGTTGAGTTTTTCTCTACCTGTACGCCGGTATTGGCAGCAAGCCTGGAAACCATTTGTTTTTTGGGTGGTTGACACAGCGTTTGCTTAGAATTGGTGTCCTTCTAGACGATTTCGTTATTCAAAACGCGTCTGATCCATTCTGTTTTTCTTGATGAGAATCCTTACGCGTTTTTAAGGTCGTTATCGCTGTTGTTTCCGGTGTAGGCGACTTTTAATCCCAGGTTTCTGAAAGTCAGTAGACTGGTTAGTTCATTTGTAGCTCAACTGTTATATTTCGGACGCTTCTATAGGTGTACAACATCAATCAGTAAGGTAATGGTTGGCACTTTCGAGGCATACAAGACGCCACTGATCACAGGTACGAAATGAATGTCAGTATATATCTGTGAATCAGAGTGAAAGTGTAGAAATAAGCTGAAAATTTGCGAAACGCACACAAGATAGTCGGATACGACGTCGGTGGGAATGCGTTACTAGAATACGATGTCTTAGAAATTAGTCAAGCCATAGGTAGCGCGATCTGTTGTGCACTGATGAGAGCCTTTGACCCGTGTATTGTGACTCCTTCTTGTAACTAGTTTCCTTTGGCATGTGGGCGAAAATATTTTGACGGGTTCAATTGAGGACAAGTGAACTTGTTGAAGCAGTAGTTTCCGCAACTATAATAAGTGACGAATTATGCATGCATTGCAAAAATGTAGATAGCTTCCTCCGGCTAATACACATCTACCATTCGCCTTGTGTTCCATCAAGAAGCCGTAGTGAAGCGATTGCTGGTTTATTACCTCTTAAGGTACAACGGCGTGTTGTCCAATCTAACCTTGTAGTGATGTTGAAGGCTTTGATCGGTCACACTTCACCTGGACCGTGCTGCTCCACTACACTTCCTAGTTTTGCGATCACAGATGCTCAAATTTGACGTCGATCTTAAAGCTTTTGAGAACAGGCGAAACGAAAATAGGGATGGGTGTTATGGATATGCCTGTCGTTGTCGGGCGCATGATGGCGTGGACAATTGTCTCGAACCAGCTTCTTTCAAGTTCACAGTGAACTGTCTCTCTCTTCCAGTCTAAACACTCAACACCCTCGTCAACGCCCATTGATATGTGGATGAGTGTATAAGTATACATTAGCAATGCGCGTTTAACGTAGGATACTAAGCAAGTTCAACTCTCATAGTGGTGAACTCTACGTAGAAAAATTATATGGTCCAGTGGTGAGTTCTTCCAACATATCCGTTGATAGTGAATGATCAATCAAACGAATTTACGGTAAAAATTTTCTCTGCCTTACTGCATTAGTTCGAATTTCATTGCCTCGAATGATCAACCAATCAGGTTACATTTTAAGCAAACGGAAATATCTCATATCTACTGTGTCCTATTCAGAAGGGATAGAAAGCAAACGGATGATCAATTAGAACATTGTGGCGACTTGGTAGGATAAATCAACCAGGTTTCATCCACACTACTGGTCACAGAACAGTTTTTGCACGACAACGTTATAAATTTAACCTATTATTTGCGTTTGTCTGTGCAAATCATTGAAACCTCTACAAATTTAAACGCTTACATGAATCAAAACAGTCTTCCTGTAGGATAATGAAAATTCCGGAATGAAGCATCCAGAAGAGCTTAGGAAACGCTTGTGACCAATCACTTATACACCTGACTTCTCTGGATCAAAACTGAGTGAGTGCAACACTGACTTACGACCGTAAGATCTAGGCTTTCCTGCTCTTGTCAAATTCACTGATTAAGTAATGTGAGTCCGTCAACCGTTACAACAAACCACATATTATAGAAAAAAGGAACGCATTCGTCAGCGTTAGTTAGAAGAATCTTGTCCGGTCTCAATATGTACTTCATACGAGAAGCCTTTCGCTGTTGGATGTCGAATCATGTTTTCTGGTTCGGCCTCAGCAACTGCTGAGGGCTTTTTTTCCGTTCGACCGCCAATGACACTCGTGCACGTCAGATCAGCGCCTTCAACATTCCACAGTAAGCTGAACCGATACCTTGTATATTTCAGCTTGGTGTAAGTCGATGCCAAAAAATTAGTATTGAGATGGCAGCAAGTCTACGATAGTATCTCTCATGTTTTTCAACTTATCGCAATCTCAGCTTCTAGCGCTCGCGCCACCTACACTTTTGTATATGCTGCGGGTGCAACAATATTAGCTAAGCTAAATACATACACAGGCTAGGTACTTCTTTGTTGAATATAGGCCACTGCCGTGGGACTAAAAGAAAACAGAATTCTCAATCTTTTCAGGCAACTTCAAGAAATTGGCGGGGGGCGTTTCGGTATGAAGATTTTATATTCACAGTGAACTGCAAGGAATGATGAGCTTAACCTGCAATAATGAACTAACGGTTAGTGTTAGGATGGATACAAAGTCCTCTTAGTCTGACTGCAAGAAAGCATTAACCCCGAAATCAGGTAAACGGTTTGGATTAATTGGATTAAATTAAGTGATAGAACATTACTGTTACTGGTAGGCGAGAATTCATCAAAAAATTTTCATTTCGATCATATTAAATGAGTAGTCACTGAGATAAAGGAATCGACCAGGTAGCAATCACAGAACATTCACGTTGCAAGCCAGGTACTAAATCGAGTGTAAAGAAGGTTTTGAATATGTTGCTCAGTACCCTGATGAAGAACCAACCTCTTCGTGTTTGAGCTTACAAAGGTTTATGTGAGTTGAGGAAACCCTGCATCTGCGATCACAAGGCCACAGTAGACCGTTCGGCATTTCGTTAAAGGTCTCTTTTTTAAGGCGCTTATTCAGGCGATGGACTCTAATCACGATCTTTTGCCCCAGTCTTTCTTATTCATCCTGCTCTCAAGTCATATGAAATTCCCCCTCGCGAAGCTTTTTTAGCAACGGAGAATGAGATTATTAAACCCCGATGCGCAAAATTAATTTGAATTTCCAATACAGACCAGATGACTCACTTTGCTCCCCGTTTGGATTTGGTTTGCCTTGGCCTAGAATGGGAACTGAACAGGACAAGTCGATGAAAATTAGTTGGAGTGTCGGCCATTGAGTCAGACAGCCACTAACTAGGTTCGATCAACTCACCCTAACATTGAGTTGGCCTCAACATTCATTCAGAAGCACATGCTAAGCGAATCACTGAATTTGCCGGAGTTTCTTGAACTCCTCTGGAAATTTGAAACATTGCATTCTTTCGTGTGCTTTGTAAGCATATAGTGCTATACATTTTTTTCGGATTCTTTATCCCGTGGGAAGAGGTCTGCTGCATTTAATGAGGATAAGAGGATATTTGTTTTTTAAGACAGAATCCTTCGGAGGATTTTGTTGGTCTTCCGGGTTTCATAAAGTTCCGATTCCATAAATAGAATAAGCTCTTTCCCTCTATCAAGCACCCACATATTTCTGTCGAACGATTTATGGGCTGATAGAAGTATAATGTTTAATCTTTGCAAACAAAATGCCATCCTGGGCGTAAGAACACGACCATCAAGCTGCAGCAATGACTGTGTTATTTCTTGGAGCTCGTTTGTGCTTTCCTTAGGTACTCCAGACCACAATCCAAATTCTCCCCTTTTGTCGCTATAACTGCACGTTGTACGTTCAACACACCCGCAGTCAGTTAAACCTCCTACTGTGACATTAAGCTGGTCTAAAGCTGTCAGAGTGACCGCAATGGAGTCGCGGATTCTCCATAATACACTTCTAAGGAGTAATGTAAACAACTGTTGTAAAAACACTAGATGGCTGCTAAACCTTGCTTGAAACCACAGAATGGATGCCTTTTAAAACAAGTTCAGAACATGTGCCATCTACAGTTCGTCCTACAGTGTACAGATTCTTGATTTGTCTCAGTGAGCGCCCGAGATATAGCCGGTCCTTTCATGGGTTGGGAATACAGTTGATCAAAAGTCACACTGGTCGTTCGAAAAGAAAACTTCAGTTTATCATTCTCTGCCCAACAAGGAAGTCTCTTGGTGGACGTTTTCGAGGTAGTTCTCCTTTTTATCTAGAAATCGACTTAAAGTATTCAGGGAGATTTGTAGTCAAATGACCATCGTAAATCACACTTCCTCAAATATATAACCTATCTTCCATACCGAACATTAATTTGGGTTAAACTCGGGGTCAACGGACCTCCAACATACCGGTGGAAAGTAAATCTTTAAGAGAACTAGTCATCGGAATGTTCCAATGCTTCATCCGGAGACATATGTGCAAAGAACCCAAGGTTTATTATATCAGGTGCTTTGCTGAAATATATTCTCAAGGTTTATTATTCCCAGGTTTATTATTCCCAAGGTTTATTATATCAGGGGCTTTGCTGAAATATATTCTCAATATCTGCAAAGTTTCAAAGATAATTAGTTTGATCTAACGTGCTTCGGGTTGCGGTTAGGTTCAAAAATTTGTTCTTCACAGAGCTAGTAGGATATCGTTGCTAGAGCGTGGGGAGAAACTCACAAAGTAAATAAAGGGCAACCTCATCGTTCAGCATTGGTTCCAGAGATCACAGCAACAGCAGGCTTAAGTAATCACCTTATTTCGGGGGGTATGGTGTTCTTGCGTAAATGCTTAAGTCCTATTTCTATTAGCGCCAGCGCAAGCTGCTCTATTCTTGAAAGAGGGTCTAAAGAATTTGTAAAACCAATTGAGGGTTCTTGACACATCAGGAGATAAAGAAGCAAAACAAAATGGAAGAAACTCCGACCTTAGTCGGATTCGCGTGAATCCGCTATTCAATCTGAATCGGATCTCAAAATATCATCTGGAATTTCAACAACCCAATGTGATCCGTTTCAGTGACCTCCGAAAACTATTCGACTTTATTTAGGGAATTTAATGTGATGGTGTGCCGGAAAATCGATTTGCTTTACATAGTTTTTCATAGTAAACTCCATTATTCAAGGTTATGTAGAACGGAGTCGCATGTTCGCGTTAAACCATAGTATGCGGCAAGTTAACCCGCAAGTTTACACTAATGGTTTACTAATTTGTGACTGGCTGCAAATGTTGGCCGGTACCAAGCTAATTTCTATAGACTGCTTAACACAGTTACTCTGTTCAAGACAGGAAGACTATACCGTCCAACACAATCATCAGTGGACAACTATAATTAACTTTTTGCTCGGAAGTGGCCCGGCCAGTTCCCTGGATTCTATCACTCTACCGAATAATGATGCAAGTATAGAACTTCACAACTCACCGTTTTCAGCGCGTTTCGCTTGCCCTTCATACCTTCCGAAGAGTATATCATCTGCAGGTGAAAGTGGGTTTGGAATAAACAACAGATCCCTCATTTTGGGAAAAGATAGCTGCAGATGCTGCCGACCACCGTTTCGTTTTCGCACAAAAACTTCGTCAGACCTGGTAAGCTAGTTGCTGGGTTTATCAGCTTTTAAGGCCAACAGGAAACCAGTCAGTGAGTTTCGTCTGAATCAGTAAACGAAACCAGTGTTAAACTTCGTTTAAAGGTTCATTATAGTCAGTGTTGATAACTGCATATAAGGATGGATGTACAGCTGAACATTTTGGAAGTAATTCTGGTTCAGGGCTCTGTTCCTCCTATCTTTGGCTGGCCACTTTCCTGATCACTGTTTATGAAATTTGTTGGAGTTTTTAGGTTGATATGAGCCAACCTATTAGCGCCAAGGGTTGGGGAGATTGGTTGTATTTTCGTCTGGTATTAGTTACTACTTTAAGCTCGAATCACGGCTATTGTACTTCTTTGTCTGCCGACAACTGCGCATCAATTGGTATCATCTCAGCGGATTTCCAACCGCTCCACAACGCAACTCCTTCTGTTCCACTTACACTGGAATGCCTCGGCTACTGGTCCGCCCAACCAATATCCAGGCATCAAATACCGCCGTATAATCTCATAAACGTTTTGTGCCTATCGGCTGTACGTATAGTATGTATGTATAGCATGTAATATGCAACAGAAACATAGTACACTGCAATCGGACTTAATCTAGCTACAAAACACTCAGACGTAACACATTCAGTCAAACGGGCACAATGTGTTCCAAATCTGAGCCAATTTCTCACAACTTCCCTCATAGACAACACAGTCTCAGCTACCTCTCCCTTTTGAAGCAGAGCAAATTGTTGGGGTGGGCAAACTAATATGTGATCGTCGAATCAAAGAAGAATATGGGTCTCTAAAACGTCCTCTGATTGTGCAACAGTCTTTTCTTCCGCACCTATCCATTTATTGGTCAACATTTCTGATGTGTGGCTCTCTAAATTTTTCTCTCCACAAACTATTGTAAAGTGGTAACACTTTGCTTTCTTTTACGCAGTTCCCAGTTCAGGGAACTGCTTCAACCCTGAGGACACTATCGGAACCAAGAAGTGAATTGGATCCAGTATTGAAGAACATTGTTACTACAGGATATTATGAAAAGTGGAAGGAAGATTTCCGCCAGAATACATATACAGAAGTTCCAAACAAAATCACACGGAGCAAAATTTATCCAACCTACTCCACAGCCTCCTGGTCAACATCCAGCAGGCAGACGCGAATCACGAAAAATGCGATATTACCAAAATTTAACCATGGCCACAATCCTTTGATTGTCCTAGTGGTCATTCTTTTGGGGTTTTTTACTAATTGTCATCTTAACTGAGGGCGGAACTATTTGTTCCCATGTTTGCTAGAGGATTTCGTAAATGGCGTTTTGCGTTTTCACCTGATACTGAAGGGCTTCAAACCTGTGGGACCCAGAATGATTTGTGAAATGCAGCTTCACTACTCATGAGTAGCCAGGTTCTGTGAAGAAACTATTTACCGCACCAAAGGTGCATTTGAGAATTCCTACTAGGTGGTCTTTTGGATTTAACTTGATAGATGAGTCCTGATAAATCAGAACACCATCGTAAGTGACTCTTTGGGTACATATTTTGGTCCTTGTATGGAGGATGCCTTAATCTTGTCGTCTCACCTAGCTGAACTGGAAAACCCCAGTGATACGCAGGAAACCACGTAAGGTAGGGTGGTTCAAGCGAGGTTTTTTCGTGGCACCGTTAAAAATGAATGAGATCTTATAGCAGTGTTTCAGTTGACACGAGGTACATCACTTTATTGATGGAACACTACTCATGACACTGATGGACATTCAATGATATCGCACTGCTGGTTCGCTATGCCCGAGCTGACCAGTCAGGCTGCCTCCAACTAACCAGAATTAGGCTAGTGTAGATTTTGGGATTAGTAAGCCAAGGATGAATGTCAAAAGACGGTACCGAGGAGTTCTCATGAAATGTATAACTATGTGTGACTAGTTACACCAAAGTAGGTCTATGTACGACTGACAGGATCTTCTGATATCCAGCGAAGGGCAAGCTTGGTGTTTGTCCAAACGGAATTCATGACTCATGATCACATTGGAAGATAAATTGAGTTTAAAATACGGGGCGGTGACATTTGAAATCAGCCCCAGGTTTGTCACTATTTATGTACTATGAGAAGATTCAGAGGCTAAAATTCAACACGGATACCCTTTGCTCTATTAAGTTTTTCAAGAGCTTCATTTTCCCGTTTAGATTGCAACAATTTGTTTCTGGATAGAATAGTTGAACAGATGGGGTTCAGGCATCCCTCTTGTCAGTTTATTGTAGAGGGTGTGTGCTTTGTTCCCATAACATTTTTCGTCACACACTTGCTGACACAGACGACCGATGCTACAGCACTCAATGAATATGGTCTCTGGCTTGTCTACAAAACTTATTTTTTTATGACACATTAACGGTGACTTCAGTTCATTGGCTCTACACAATCTATTGCCATACAGGATATCCGGTCTAATGTCATGACAGTGACGTGATTCTCTCCGTGTGGGTTTTCAGTTCCACTAAATGAAGTCACAAAAGTCTGTTTGCTGTGGAAACTTTAGTGCGACGTTGGATAGCGAAATGGATGCATAGGAAAAAAACTCAACGGCGCACTGAAGATGTCACCTCAGATAGTGACGAAACGTTTGCAAATCAATTGCTAAGGTCGGTGAACAGATTAACATCCACCTGATCAATTATCACAAACGGGATTCTTATCCAAATAAAACTGTGTAATAACTTAACCGTTTTTCTACAGAGTACAGAGCAACAGAATTCTTCTAAAAAATGCTGAACTTTTAATTCCATCTCATAGGTTAATTTGACTTACCATAATGACACTGACCCAAGGCAATCCATACTTACCGAATCCATCTGGTTGGTTGTAGTACGTGATACCCGGGTATCGAGCTGTAAATTCGAAAACTAGTTATTGCGGAGCGACTTCTGGCGAACCCTATATAAGGTCAATTATCTAAGGAAATTTGTCCTTTTGTGATAGTTTCCAGTTGCTTTGGTTCTTAGGCTATGAAATGTCACCGGGGTACTTCAAAAATTAAGGGATAGGATAGTTGCTTAATGGTTAGTGTCTGAAGAGTAGCAACAAGGCGAGATTGCACGTGCCCTTCTCCACTTCTGCTGACCCTAGCTGCGTTTTTGACACTCCTGCTCGATAGCTTTCACGTTCTGACCACTAATAAGTTAAGTGAGTGAGCAAGTGTCACCATTTACCACTTTTATCGTCACACACTGTGAATTAAAAGACAACCTTGCCAAAGGCTCGTCGGATGAGCAGGTATTGCGTTCTACTATCATTACCCTGAAAACTGAAATACCCAATTTGATGATGTTCTAGCAAAAACAAAATTTATCAAACGGCGAAGCGTATATCTGATTAATTGATAAAAATGATTGGGATGAATCATGCATTATTCAAACGCACCAGAGTTTCGCCGAGCTCGTGTATGGTGTTGCGGTGCACCTGAAAAATCCCACGATTGAACGTGGATGTAATTCTACCCGTTTTTCTGGCAACGAGAAGAGAGACGCGTTCGAAAAGACGAGAAAAACTGTATGGCACGGCATTTTGAGTTCGGACCCAATGTTCAAGGGACAAGATGACTTGATTTTGCCACACAATTCGGTGACATCACAGTTCATGGTTCAGTCTTGGCAGTACACTCAAATATTAGTAGCCCAGGTGAGTTATTTACTTGCAGATCAGGATATTATTGATTTGTTCGCTGGACTTGGCAATTCGCCTACAGATATTTCGTCACCAAGCTTGGAAACATCATCAGTGCGCGGTTGCATGTAATTGTTGCGCATGGCTAGGCTTTTGATTTTTCTTTCTAGGTGTGCTATTCACCAATGAAACTTCTAAGGATGACGTTTGAACCACTGACCATCTACTCAAAATTAATTCACCCCTCGTTGATACAAGGTGTTATTGGTCCGTATTTGGGAAGTGCGATATCCTTCTAGAATCTTCTGGATAATACTATTAGACCAGAGAACGTGGGGGCTTGTTGATCCTGGTCTCTCAGCTGCCGTTATTCGTGCTCATGCTGTGGAAGAACATTGCCAGCCGAGCTCCTCTCGGTACTTCTCCACCTATTACCTGGTACTTTCAGTTTGAAAAGTGCATTCATTTCAGGGCTGAAACAACCACATGGGCACTTGCCTATCTCTGCACATATGATAAGCCAAAAGCCCACTTCGTTGCTGAATCACTTGACTGAATCCACGTAAGCTGATACAGCTTCGAACCAATAGAATAGCGTAAATGATACAAAAATTGTTATGAAGTGAGACGGAAAATCAATCACCTGAAGGGAAAAACGAACGAAATCATACAAAAATTGCCGATATATGGTTGTGTGCCAGCTAGATTTGTCACTGTCAGACTGTCTGCGTCCAAGCGATCTAAAGAGGACGCGCGGGTGAGACAATTTACTCAGGTTTCAGCAAACTCAGTCAACACCTTTGGTCTTAGAGGTCTCGCTTTCTTTACACCGCATCGAAGGTTATTCTGAACACGAAAAACATTTAATACTTTTGTACATATTGATTGTGCAGTTATTATAGTTTAGGCAACAAACTAACAATCTCACCTTCAAAACTGGCAACCATGCAGACAACGGAAATCCAAAGTGTTTTCAAAACAGTGTGCATCATGATGAATTTCGAGATATTCACTTGTGGACAAGATAAATTTTTATTTTATATAGTTGGCTTATTGAGACGCACACACGCTTAAAATGCGGAAGAATTGTAGCTTTTTATTGGATAGGCTGCAAGGTTGGTTTCATTGATGGATATGAAAGATACGTGACTGTGTAAACAAACTGATATTTTGAATGATCACTTGATATTCAAGAAACTTGTGAATGATCGTACTGATATGTTTGAGATTTCAGGAACCAAACAATTAGAACAACTTCTAACATATGTAGCTACTGCACGCCTTAAGTTCCAGAAAGGTTGATAAACGGAGTTAGTTTGATCCTGATTTGAAACTGGTACTTGGTTTAAGCCAGACTGCTTTTGAAAAAAATATATATTCTGGCACTACGTTGAAAAATGGATAGGTCGGGGGCGCTGTCTGTTTCTTGGTTCCTTTACCCAGCTTGCTTAATTCTTCCGATGATTGCTGTTGGTCAGCATAGGGAATGCTTCCATTCCTATCTGTCCCTATTCGAGGTCATGACAAGTTTTATCTCGGAACTTATTATAAGCACGAAAGATTCAGGAAATCTTTTATAAGCAGAAATTTGTTTTTATGAAACTAAGGTTAACTGCTTAGCGAATATAGACTCATTTGCAAGCTAATTTGGTTTTTCGAGATACTCACCTGGAACCCAGTTAAATCTCTCGTTTGTGATGTTGTCCAAATAGAACAGGTTTTACTTTTTAGGTTGGATTGGTCATCGAGTTACCATTGATTCAGTTCAATTTAATTTCAATTTATCAGCTGTAAACCGTGTGCCATAGGCACATTGGTTCCAGCTGCTATCAGAAAAGACGATAACGTGGGACATACAGACAAGTCTTGGTTAGTTCGGGAAGTGGGTAGCTACGTATTGAAGGCGATAGCTTTGATGCACGAGCATCACTTGCTGCGCGATCGGGCCATTCCTGTCAATGTCACTAACCGTTGTTGAGTTAAGCTCTAGTCCCCATCCAGAGAGGCTACAGTTTTCGTAATGTTTCATAATATTTTCGTACTTCGATGCTAGGTCATAAACTGTCCACCTCCCCGTCGATTTCACTCAGCATAGGATTGGGCGAAAAGAGCTCTGCAAAGCAGACGACCTTCAAGCATGAGGAGTACATGTCCCAACCAGCGTAACCTATGAAACGTAAGTAATTCATCTATCGCGGGAGAGGGACTTCTTCTTAAGACCATCTGGAGTACCTCAGCATTGCTAATCCGATGTTCCCATCACCACTGACTGGTACTTCGGAGACACCAATGGTCAAACACTGACATCTTCTATACGCTGTTTGCTCGTAGGGGCCACGTTTCTGATCCATAAAGCAATATGGATCGCCCTGCTGCAGTGTAAACTCTATCCTTGACAGATATCACGTCAGCGCCATAGGTGTCGGAGTTTGGTAAAAGTTGCCCTGGCCTTTCCGATTCGGGAAATAATCTCATCTCCAGCCAGTCCACCGGGACTCATACACCTGTCTCATACAGCTGCCCAGGTAAAGAGTTTTATCAACCACGTCGATTGGCTCATCTGCAAGCATGAGGTTTGGGCTAGATTCCACCCAGTCTTGTAGCAGCCCTTTACACTTTGCGGGTGTGCAGCGCATGCCTCTACATTCGGGGAGGATCTGAACCAAGAAGAACAATGTAGTCTGCATACTCAATCAGGGAACGTCCCGGGAACATTTCGACCCCCGAGGTTTCAGAGGCAGGCAGAGAAATTTCAAGCAACATGTCAATAAAAAAGTTAAAGAGGAAAGAGGAAAAGACGACAGCCTTGTCTTAAACCACTGGAAGTGGTGAACTCAGGCGAGAGCTTCCGGTATACTCGCACGCGTCCACAGGAGCTCATAAGTGAGAGAAATTCGGACGGGACATTTTTGGTCGCCAGACACTGCCAAAGTTCCTGACGATCGATAGAATCCAGAGCAGTCTTTAAATCCAGAAAAACGACCAACGTCGGACGTCTGAAGGAGTGGCGCTGTTCAAGAATTTGTCTCAAGGTAAAGATGCGGTCGATGCGTCCTCGACCAGGGAGAAACCCAGCTTGATTCTCAAGAATCTGTCGCTTCCGATAATCCATCAATCTGCGCAAAATACTGCCAGAGAGAGCCTTAGATGCGACGGATACCAGGCAGATGCCACAATGGTTTTCATATGACGTTCTTGCTCCATTTCTGAAAACTCAGATGACGGTCGAGGAGCTCCATTCGGATGGTATTCTGTTTTGGTTCTAAATTTCCTGTAGCATGGTCGTTAGGCTGTTCGCCAGGACCTCGCCACCTACTTTGAAGAGCGCGGGACGCAGACCATCCGGGCCAGGTGCCTCGTCGTGCTTCAAGATTGATATCTCACGCTGGATTTTGGTTTCTGATGGTGGGTGGTGTCAATGTTCCATTCGGGCCCGCTTGGTTCTTCCAGCGGTTGTGTTGAAAGAGACCAGGTGAACTGTTCTGTGAAGTGCTCAGCCCATTGATCAATGAGGCATTTTCATCTCCACTATTCAGGCCATAAGGCACGCTTAAATGGACTGCATTATGAACAAACAGACGATGAAAATAATATGACAACCGGACTGCAGTTAAACGTCGTGCAGGTTTTGCAGCTTATGGCCATAAAATGATACCATTTTTATTGATTATTCTCTGGTAAACATATGGCAACAGGACAACACTGTCACAAGCAGATGTCATACAACGATATTCTTTAAACGGTGTCCACACATGAACTTAGAGAAAAGTATCGTAGAAGACACCATCAAATCTGACCAATGATGGCGCGAGCGAAATTCGCCAGACAGACAGAACTCACAGAACCCGTGTCCTCTATTGACTACAACAGCAAAATCTGTCGCTTTACTGCGAATGCAATGCCTGCCTTTTTATATTATTGGCTTTCAGCTGTCACCATCATTCAACTCCGCTGCTTGGTCGAAATTTCGATTATTATTCAGTAGAACATGGCATATTTACTATATATCTATCTCTCTTACGGGAGGTAAACCAAAAGCTGTGATTACCTGGTTCATCCAAAGAAGTAACCATTGAGGATAATTTCGAAAATGTCTAGATCTAATGTCATTTTGGTGCCATATTGTGTGAATAGCCACAGAAGATGACTATACATTCCGTAAAAGTCGTACTAAGCTCACAGCCTGATTGCCCGCCAAATTTCTTTGTTGGAAGACACCGCTCCAAAGTTTTTTGTGTCGGCAATCTTATCACAATATTTGAGAGGAATTCTCGACAGACCCAAATGAACTATGCGGTTCGGAAAATGCCCACTAAATGTTCCAGTTCATTTACGCCTCATGGATTTTTATAAAATTTCGAACATTTCTCTTGATTACCCACGGATTAGTTTAAATATTTGAGAGGAATTCTCGACAGACCCAAATGAACTATGCGGTTCGGAAAATGCCCACTAAATGTTCCAGTTCATTTACGCCTCATGGATTTTTATAAAATTTCGAACATTTCTCTTGATTACCCATGGATTAGTTTACAGTGGTGTGATTCATGCAAAAAAAAAAAGAATTTTTATCTCGCTCTTTCCGAAACCGGCGGATTAACAAGAGATGCAAAATTAACGCAATATCAAGATTTTCCCATCCTTCCTCTCTCGCAATACCGTAGAGATTGTTTACATTTTTCGGTATTCGCGTGAACAGATACACAATTGCATGCGGCGGCACATATAAAATTACGCTCTCAGTGCGCTATAACACTGGAATGGTGTTTGGTGCCTCCTTCCTACCGTTTTTCGGGACCCGCAGAATTTTCTTCTTGCCACAAGCAACATTTTCTCTACTTGTGTGCGATCCCCAAAGACTATTGATTTGAGCTCGTCAATTGAACGTATGCCGTTATAATTCTTCGTGAAAACAAAACACTTTGTCCAGTCGTTCCTCCTAATTGCCCAAACTTAGTAATTTTCTCCGTCTATGGAAAGTACTCGTTATTCATAATGAACACCATTTCAAGAGGCATCTTAGTTGCGCAAAACTGCAGTACAACAACCCACTGGAGATTCCGTTCGAAACGGATCCAGAGAGTAACAGAGTTATAGAAACTTTGTTTACTATCCGAACAGCACTTGATTTTACATGGACGTTGAGGACAGATAACCCCATAAAACTTATCCAGCGTTATTATTCCATAAAAGATATTCAGGGGCGCAAAGGTATTCGCATTCGTCGGCATGTTTATCAGTCACCGTTTGATCTTGTCTAATTCACAGAAGAGTTATTTTTCTAAATGGATCGTCCGTCTCGGTCAACCTCCGTTCAATGATTCTTCGGGATATTCATTTACGCATATCCTCCAAACCTCATTGCCCTGCTGGTTTTTCAGTGTGCAGATCCATGCCTGTCACCCTCGTATCGCCAATCCGAACTGCTGAAATTGCAGGTTTGTGGCTTCACTGTTCGGTAACGTAACTTGTACAGCGCTCTACTTGTTGGGCACTGTCTGTCGGGTTTCCATGGTAAACTCATGTCAGATGCAAAAGCATGTCTTTTAAATTCCTACAGGAAGGGAAAGAATGGGACACTTGTTCAGCCTCCGAACTGGATTATCTCTAAAGCTCACGGCAAGCAGATAAGTAAGAAGTACTCAACCAACTGCGCAATTAGGTCACCAGGACTGGTAACGGAATATCTGCAAGCAAGTTACCAAGCTAGGTGAACATATCAACAGCCACCTGACCTGAAGCCAAAACCCTGTAGTTACGAAAAGTCATCATTAGCATGTTGCGTTGCGGCATCTGGAAGGAGATTGACAGTTGCGTCCCATCCACAGAACGAAGGTTATCATATCAAGGGCATAAGTGATTGTCCATAATGATTCAAGGCAGCGCCGCGTATTTAGCTTCAGATTAGGTTGAAGCACTTGTGACGAATTCTGAAAGAAGCGATTTCTCCCGCAGGTGGACCGGTTGAAAAAGTTGTAGGATACCCTGGAGTTTAACGGGAACGTACAGCCTTTTGATTACCTCGCTTACGAGCACCGTGTGCTTTTCACCATGCCGTACGCTTAATCCTGGATATACTATTGGTACTTGAAGTGATATAAGTAGTTAGAAAACGATGGGATTGTAGTGATTCGGCGGCGCCGAATGAGGTGATATTTGGGACAGGAAACTAAAATGTCATAATCGAAATGTTTTTCACTTTCATGCTGTGTGTTTCCAAATAAACCCATCAATAGACTTGAAAAACACAAACCAGAGGTTGGATACATGAGCTATGTACGTCTGGCAGACGGCAAAAATTATAAACGATGAAACGTATATCTTACTCGCGATGACGATTAAGGCAATCGCGGGGTAATTAACAAGGAATAAACAATCTGGTCTCAACGAAACCAACGTAGGAGATTCAGAAGAATCTTGCTCAGTTAAAAGAGCAGTGAATGATGTGTTAAAACAAAGGATTTTGGACGGCGTTGGTTTGTATGGTCACATTACGAAGCCTCAAGTAAGAGATGATCTTTAAGATATTACAACAAGTGAACTCAGTGTGTACTCAAAAAGGAAAAAAAAAACTGTCTGGATAGCTCACTGTGGGAAATTAGGTGTGCAGTTGGCTTATGTCCCTAATGAGATATCACCATTTGTTTCAAACTACTTAACTTTTTCAATCTGCAGTACGCCGGCCAACAGAAATATGAGTACAAGTTAGACAGGCCAAACTGATAGTAAATTCTCTCCCACAACTGGTTCACTTTCAGAGATAAGAAATGGAACTCAATTAGCCAAAAATTTTGGAAAACAAGCTTGCGAACAAATTTATTCCCGTGATTCATTTGCTTGCTGAAACACAACTCAAAGCTCATCATGCAAAATAAAAATTCGTTCTCACACTTATCGATTGGTCACCGCATATAAGCATAACCAACAACCGTTCAGTTGAAATCGTAGACTCGTAAATCGACATTGTCGTTATATCAATGGTTTTGAAGTTTTAGCAGAATGACTTTTCGGTTTCCCTTGAACGATCGCAATTACTGCGGTGAAGGTATTATTACCCGTTTCCGGTAATCTCGCTACAAACCTGCGAAAGTTTTGTCATCCCATAAGTTAGTCACAATGAACCACGAATATTTTTGGGAGTTCCGATCCCAAGCTTCCTTCCGAATGATTAGATTTCATCTCGCTCTTTAAATTCAACTACGAAATAATTCCAGACCGATCCGGAAATCAATGCCAATCGGCCATCAAACTATCCAGCAGCTCAGACTATCTTACCTTTCTAAACGTTCTCTATTCAGTTTGGCGCCTCTGTCCTGACCTTTTTATGCTTCCACAAGCGCATGACTTTTTCATAAGTTTTATTCTCCAACTTAAATGTGTCCTCAAGGAGGAAGCGGAACTGTCCTCCGTTTACAAAGGCCTTCCGTTTGATATCTCTAACAACTTCACTTTGATTTTGCCTCACAAGATTTATGTTAGGAAGGATTACCTGGCTTACCAACGCAATCGCATTAGGACAAATCGCTTGTCTGGAAACTAGCCAAACCTGGATAAGTGGATTGTCTCAATTGACTTTTCATGGTGCAGTGCTCTTGACTCCTCCCCATTCTGTGAGCAACTAATATCAAACTGCCGGATAGCCATGAATCTTATTTTGAAGTCTACTCTAAGTTTCCAACTCTTACCTCTGTGACAAGAAAATTCTATTCGTCACGGTTAACGCGTCTTCTGGGACAAAACGCGAGTGTTTCCAAGCGTTTTCAGCAAGATTTACTACAACATTTGTCATGAAGTTGGATGTTTGATTGTGCTTTAAATGGTGGACGGCGTGATTACCAAGAGATATGTTATGATCGACTTTCTGGTGGCTGGATCCGGTCAATTGTTATTGTTCATAAGATAAACAGGCACTCCTCTTCGCCCTCCATTTTAGCAAAATTTTCTGTCTTTCTTTCTCTGTCTGGAAAGAAAACAATTTCGCATCCATATATAACTTTAGACAGCTAGTTTCACTGGGACCGAACAAGATAATTGTTCCGGAATATTGTCCTTATCTTACCGGAAAAGAGGGTGAGACCACACCTTATTTGATTTCTACATACAGTTTGGTTGCTTACCTGAGTGTTGGATGTTTGTTTGCACCATCCAGTCCCTCAGAAAGGTGACAACTAGTTTCATCTGATAGCCTTTGTTTTTTCTTTCTCTTTGTCGCTCTCTACATGTCTTGAAAAGATATTGTAGGACAAACAATGGAGAGGCGTTTCTTCCGATTTTAAAATTACTCATCGTGAGTAGCGCCAAATGTTTAAGGCTGTGGCCTTAAATGTACGTTCTCTGCAACAAAACTTGGCAGAAATTGTGCTGTGCTAAGTGAATTTCCTTTCCCCCGGTCAAACCCTTCCCTCGTCCGAGCCTGCTGTCTATCGCGTCTACCTTCTAGGCTCGATGTTCATTTGTAGTCCCTCATGGAATTTTAACTCTTGATATGTCGGGACAATTTGGTCGACATCTTTTGCGTGCGCTTTTTGACCATTTTGCGCTACCACGTGTTGTACGCAGGCGCGTGTCGCCGATTAAGATCGATTTACCTTCTTCTCCAGGATTTCTTTGGACTTGCACCAATTTGGGCGAC
The DNA here is from genome assembly GCF_000715545.1 of Opisthorchis viverrini. NCBI lineage: Eukaryota > Metazoa > Platyhelminthes > Trematoda > Opisthorchiida > Opisthorchiidae > Opisthorchis > Opisthorchis viverrini. The sequence continues at coordinate 2,124,197 of NW_008751687.1, read as the reverse complement.
AACATAGACGGAAACTCCCATAAGTTGATGTTTGTAGTCCTTTTATTACGCGTTTTATACATGTAGTACCACATTTTATTGATAAATCTCAAGAATCCACAATTTCTGGCTTGTGATTTTGCGCCTCAATCAAGTGGGCTTTCCCGAACACGTCGGGGTATTCTACAGTAAAGACTGATTGGACGATTTTGGTGGCCTGAAGACTGAGGAGCTTGTCAACTCATTTTAAACTTTCCAAAAATAAGAAATCCCCTAATGATCGAGTTTTGCATCTTAGCCCCCAAGAATGAACAGAAGAGCCATCATGCTCCTGTTTTCCAGCTTCTTCCGTGCCCTTGGCCTCAGTTTGCTTGCCGGCGAAAGCGAAGTGGAGCAAGGTGTAGGTGTATGAAGGTCAAGAATACAACTTCTTGGTTGATTCGTTTGTTATGCGAACTTGTTTATGAGATTTTAAGTTGTGAGATTGTTTGACATTCGCGAACACCTTAGTGAGACCTCATGGATGTGTAGCATGCAACAGTCAGAGGTTGCTTAATCATATTGCCCCTGATTTGTGTCTAACTGGTTAAGCCAGAAGGATCAATTTGCGTTTTGAGGTCACAGGAAGGTGTTAGTGGGCAGTGGCAAGCGTTAGCCGTGTTTGACTTACTAAACTTATGCGCAATGATGCAGCATTCCTGTATGAACATTTTCAAACTTGAGGTTGGCTTCAATTCCTAACCATAGCAAAGCAATAGGAATACCTCACCTCAAATTTACAGCTTATTAAGAAAATAAACCGGCCTGTTCACCATCATTCTTCGACCCAAAAAATCCTGGGCAATATCGCTCTCTTAGTATTTTCGTACGCGTATCTGAGGTCAATGAGGCAATTTTTAGGCGTCAGGGCTTTGGATCAATAACTCGTATCAACTATACCTTATAGCCGGTTACCTTTTAGTGTAACCCCATTCGAATTGATCACACTATGCAGCAAGATGATAATGGCCGTTCCCAAGAATGATGCCGCTTCAAGAAGGATTTCACGCGTGAAGTGATTCACCGTGAAAAATCTAAAATTATTCGTATTTCACTTAAATCCTGTCACTGATACAGGCACATGAAATTATATCCTCCTGTCTTTTTCCTTAACTTGTAACAGCATCTTTGAGCCTGTTTCTTCAGCGACAATAAGTGCGCAGAAATTCGGAGAAGAGACCGGTAGTCATCTTAAAGGCACT
>NW_008751687.1:2094021-2115928 GCF_000715545.1 Opisthorchis viverrini | reverse complement strand
GCATCATTCTTGGGAACGGCCATTATCATATTGCTGCATAGTGTGATCAATTCGGATGGGGTTACACTAAAAGGTAGCCGGCTATAAGGTATAGTTGACACGAGTTATTGATCCAAAGCCCTGACGTCTGAAAATTGCTTCATTAACCTCAGATACACGTACGAAAATGCTAAGCGAGCGATATTGCCCAGGATTTTATGGGTCGAAGAATTATGATGAACAGGCTGGTTTATTTTCTTAATAAGCTGTAAATTTGAGGTGAGGTATTCCAATTGCTTTGCTATGGTGAAGAATTGATGCCAACCTCAAGTTTGAAAAAGTTCTTACAGGAATGCTGCTTCATTGCGCATAAGTTTAGTAAGTCAAACACTGCTAACGCTTGCCACTGCCCACTAACACATTAGTCCATCCTGCCTGTGACCTCGAAACCCAAATTGATCCTTCTGGCTTAACAAGTTAGACACATATCAGGGGGCAATATGATTAAGCAACCTCTGACTGTCCCATGCTACACATCCATGAGGTCTCACTAAGGTGTTCGCGAATGTCAAACAATCTCACAACTTAAAATCTTATAAACAAGTTCGCATAACAAACAAATCATCGAAGAAGTTGTATTCTTGACCTTCATACACCTATACCTTGGTCCACTTCGCTTTCTCTGGCAAGCAAATCGAGGCCAAGGGCGCAGAAGAAGCTGTGAAACGGGAGCATGATGGCTCTTCTGTTCGTTCTTGGATGCTAAGATACAAAACTCAATCATTGAGGGATTTCTTAGTTTTCAAGACCTTAAAATGACAGCGGTTGCTCCTGGATGGCGGCGGCTTGGGGTTGGCAACCAACCAACCAATCGAGCTGATCAGCTCCTCAGTCTTCAGGCCACCAAAGTCGTTCAATCAGTCTTTACTGTAGAAAACCCTCACGTATTCGGGAAAGCCCACTTCATTGACGCGCGAAATCGCATGCCAGAAATTGTGGATTCTTGAGATTTATCAATAAATTGCGGTACTACCTGTATAAAACACGTAATTAAAGGACTACAAACCTCAGTTTATGGGAGTTTCCATCTATGTTGTCGCCCAAAGTAGTGCAAATCCAAAGAAATCCCGGAGAAGAAGGTTACGCGCCTGCGCACAACACGCGGCAACGCAAAACGATCAAACAGCGCGCGCAGAAGATGGTCGACCAAACTGGCTCGAAATATCAAGGGTTAAATTCCATGAGGGATTACAAATGCATATCGAGCCTATGAGGTAGATGCAGTAGACAGCAGGCTAGGAGGAGGTACGGGTTTGACCGAAGGGAACGAAGTATACTTACCAATGCACATTTTCTGTCAAGTTTTGCTGCAGAGCATGCACAATTAAGGCCACAGCCCTGAAAATTTGGCGCTACACACGATGAGTAGTTTGAAGATGACAAGAATCATGGCCTTCCATTGTTTGTCCTGCAATACCTTTTCAAGATATGTAGAAAGCAAAAGTGAGAAGGGAAAAGCAAAGGCTATCAGGTAAGACTAATTGTTACCTTTCTCAGGGACTGGATGGTGCAAACAGACATTCAACACTCAGGTAAGCATCCAAACTGCTTGTAGAAAGCAAACAGGGTGTGTTCTCACCTTCTTTTTCGGTAAGATAAGGACAACATTCCGGGACAATTATCTTGTTAGATCCTAGTGAAATTAGCTGTCTAAAGTTAAAATTTGATGCGAAATTATTTTCTTTCCAGACAGAGAAAGAAAAACAGAAAATATTGCTTAAATGGAGAGGGGAAGAGAGGTGTCCGTTTATTTTATGAACAATAATAGTTAACCGGAGGCAGTCACAAGAAAGTCGATCACACTACATCTCTTGGTAATCACGCCATCCGCGGATAGCCATGAATCTTATTTTGAAGTCTACTCTAAGTTTCCAACTCTTACCTCTGTGACAAGAAAATTCTATTCGTCACGGTTAACGCGTCTTCTGGGACAAAACGCGAGTGTTTCCAAGCGTTTTCAGCAAGATTTACTACAACATTTGTCATGAAGTTGGATGTTTGATTGTGCTTTAAATGGTGGACGGCGTGATTACCAAGAGATATGTTATGATCGACTTTCTGGTGGCTGGATCCGGTCAATTGTTATTGTTCATAAGATAAACAGGCACTCCTCTTCGCCCTCCATTTTAGCAAAATTTTCTGTCTTTCTTTCTCTGTCTGGAAAGAAAACAATTTCGCATCCATATATAACTTTAGACAGCTAGTTTCACTGGGACCGAACAAGATAATTGTTCCGGAATATTGTCCTTATCTTACCGGAAAAGAGGGTGAGACCACACCTTATTTGATTTCTACATACAGTTTGGTTGCTTACCTGAGTGTTGGATGTTTGTTTGCACCATCCAGTCCCTCAGAAAGGTGACAACTAGTTTCATCTGATAGCCTTTGTTTTTTCTTTCTCTTTGTCGCTCTCTACATGTCTTGAAAAGATATTGTAGGACAAACAATGGAGAGGCGTTTCTTCCGATTTTAAAATTACTCATCGTGAGTAGCGCCAAATGTTTAAGGCTGTGGCCTTAAATGTACGTTCTCTGCAACAAAACTTGGCAGAAATTGTGCTGTGCTAAGTGAATTTCCTTTCCCCCGGTCAAACCCTTCCCTCGTCCGAGCCTGCTGTCTATCGCGTCTACCTTCTAGGCTCGATGTTCATTTGTAGTCCCTCATGGAATTTTAACTCTTGATATGTCGGGACAATTTGGTCGACATCTTTTGCGTGCGCTTTTTGACCATTTTGCGCTACCACGTGTTGTACGCAGGCGCGTGTCGCCGATTAAGATCGATTTACCTTCTTCTCCAGGATTTCTTTGGACTTGCACCAATTTGGGCGACAACATAGACGGAAACTCCCATAAGTTGATGTTTGTAGTCCTTTTATTACGCGTTTTATACATGTAGTACCACATTTTATTGATAAATCTCAAGAATCCACAATTTCTGGCATGCGATTTCGCGCGTCAATGAAGTGGGCTTTCCCGAATACGTGAGGGTTTTCTACAGTAAAGACTGATTGAACGACTTTGGTGGCCTGAAGACTGAGGAGCTGATCAGCTCGATTGGTTGGTTGGTTGCCAACCCCAAGCCGCCGCCATCCAGGAGCAACCGCTGTCATTTTAAGGCCTTGAAAACTAAGAAATCCCTCAATGATTGAGTTTTGTATCTTAGCATCCAAGAACGAACAGAAGAGCCATCATGCTCCCGTTTCACAGCTTCTTCTGCGCCCTTGGCCTCGATTTGCTTGCCAGAGAAAGCGAAGTGGACCAAGGTATAGGTGTATGAAGGTCAAGAATACAACTTCTTGGTTGATTCGTTTGTTATGCGAACTTGTTTATGAGATTTTAAGTTGTGAGATTGTTTGACATTCGCGAACACCTTAGTGAGACCTCATGGATGTGTAGCATGCAACAGTCAGAGGTTGCTTAATCATATTGCCCCTGATTTGTGTCTAACTGGTTAAGCCAGAAGGATCAATTTGCGTTTTGAGGTCACAGGAAGGTGTTAGTGGGCAGTGGCAAGCGTTAGCCGTGTTTGACTTACTAAACTTATGCGCAATGATGCAGCATTCCTGTATGAACATTTTCAAACTTGAGGTTGGCTTCAATTCCTAACCATAGCAAAGCAATAGGAATACCTCACCTCAAATTTATTGCTTATTAAGAAAATAAACCGGCCTGTTCACCATCATTCTTCGACCCAAAAAATCCTGGGCAATATCGCTCTCTTAGTATTTTCGTACGCGTATCTGAGGTCAATGAGGCAATTTTTAGGCGTCAGGGCTTTGGATCAATAACTCGTATCAACTATACCTTATAGCCGGTTACCTTTTAGTGTAACCCCATTCGAATTGATCACACTATGCAGCAAGATGATAATGGCCGTTCCCAAGAATGATGCCGCTTCAAGAAGGATTTCACACGTGAAGTGATTCACCGTGAAAAAAAAGCCAAAATTATTCGTATTTCACTTAAATCCTGTCACTGATACAGGCACATGAAATTATATCCTTTCCTTTCCTTAACTTGTAACAGCATCTATGAGCCTGTTTCTTCAGAGACAATAAGTGCTCAGAAATTCGGAAAAGAGACCGGTAGTCATCTTAAAGGCACTCATGGAGATAGAAATTGGTCCACCATCTTATCCATTTGACCATGAAGACCAGTCAAGTGATCAACTTTCCAGCAATCAACACCTGTTCCAGCAAAATTTATCCTTCACGGTGTGCATCTGAATATGAGGGTAATTTCCGGGACCACTACAATTTTGAAAGTTTAAACAAACGCAAAACACCCGAACATCAAGCACACATTGGAATAGGTTGGTGGGAGTTTCTCTGTGGATTCAATCTGTAATAACCAATAAGCAGCGAGATAAGCTCGGCTGCGTACTGCACTCCACTTAATTCGGGTTTCAACAAATTCCGTTTGTTATGTCTAGCCAGCTGAAATTGAATAAACAGGCAGGTAAACAGGCAAGTAAATTTAAACTGTGCACCTTAATTCAGTTAAATATAGCCGACTCGTTTTGGTTTGTTAGTGCTTAAATTTATGAGAAATGTAGAATGAATTGCCGGGGACGAGGGCTGATTGATGAAATGAATTATTCAGTGAAAAATGTTGGAATTTCTGGTCGGTGTTCATTTTTCATTGAAAGCAAGCTTTAATACAGCCAGCAGTACCAGAACAAACACACTGTATTGCGTGATTCACTTTGGAAAAAATTAACTCGACAAGAAGGCGTATCCTAGAGTACGGTTTCATCTTTATTCGCGCGGTGTCGAAGAGACTGCTCCTCAGTGACCGATGAACCAGGGGTTCACCCATTTCAATTATTTCTTTCAATCAACTAAGAACACTACACCGACGCAACTCTGGTCATGTCAGTGTAAGAAGGAAATCCACTTGCTAGAAAAGCCATTTGCCACGGAGTTGTTTGCTAGCAAACATCAACTAAACAGTTACAAACTATTGGACAGGAAAATAAACATCTCACCAGTAATGATGCTCAATGATGACCACTGTTTTGGTCAAGTAAGTTTAAATCATTGCTAGCCATAATGTGACTCAGTTCTGGCTTATTACTATTATTATCATCGGTCTGTGCAATTTTAACTCTTTAAGTTTCACGATTCGATTCACAAACAGTCCATCTTCATGCATAAGCCTGTGGTGTTGCTAGAAGTGATATTATGCGACCCCATTATACAGCCCAAGTCGCAGTTCGGGTCCGAGTGCGACTATGCGAACCTGTAATACACTCTTCACATTAAGCTTGGAATGTAGCTACTTTACCGCCCTGTATGATTTGTTTAGTATGTACTGTCAGTTTGGTGAGCTGACAGTTCAAAAATCCCTCTTTGTTCAAGCCTCACCTCCTTCAGGTTACACTCGTTGGGTGGCATCCCTACCGTTTCATGTTCGGTGAAGTGCAAATCGACGTTGCAACAGAACAATCGGGGAAAGGACACCTGTTTACTTGATATCAGGACGGTCAGATTCTTGAGGGTTAAAAACAGAACGTCCAAGATAAACTGGGGACAAACGATTAACCACATCAGTAAGGCCGCCAAGTCAATGGACCAGGAAAGCCAGCTATCGACTCAACTTCCAAGCAGCAAGTAAGGACGGATGTGTAAGTACTCACGCGTGACTTAGAGGAGAAACAAATCAACAATCGATGGGGCAGTCCTGATTTGAGGTCAAAAGTGCACTTCAAGTACCGCGATGCTCCTTGTGATTTTGCGCACTTTTGCTTGCACTGAGACCATTGTGTTCTTTTTGGATCAGTCTTTTCCTTCACTAATCTTCTGAAGTCACCGGTTGCAGTCGGTTACAACACCAAATGCATGTACAGCGCGGATACATGTGTGAATCACTAATCCACATCATGCGACAGTTGCGGGTGACACTGGGGTGTTGATGAGAAGCTTGTGATGTGAGCGTCCCGATTACACAAACATCAACTTTGAGAAACCTATGGTCTGCTTTCTAGTAGACCACACAAGTTTTTTTCTAAATCTGGTCTACAGAATGGACGGGTCGTATAATTTTTCAACTCAATTCAGGTTTACACAAGATATGCTGAAATTTTTTCAAGCGTTTGCTTTTTTCGAAGTTCTTGAAACTGCCTTGAGAGTATTCCCATGTTTACAAATCTGTGTTATTCCGAATCCAGTTCTGTCGGATGTCCTATCCTATAATGAATATCTTGACGGGTATTTGAATGGGGATACACGCACACACCCTCAGGTGGTTGTGCTAGCAAGCAAATGATCACACGAGGTACTGGCAATTAGGTTGGATTACTAAAATCGCTCAAACGTATTGCAATGTTCACAGCGATGGGTGGCGCTCAAGCGAAAGGATGATACGTGGAAAAGTGATTCGCGAAAAACTGAACAATACCGCACTGTCGACGGCCACATACGGGCAATAATTCCGACTGCTTACAATCTTTATGTTGGATGATATGATACGTAACAGCTAAAACGGTAGACTCTGTAGTGAACAGAGGCTTAAGCGACTGACACTGATTCTTTGGTTTTCATAGACGCCAGGCTGTAAAATGAAGGCCATCCCACTAATAAACTGTGTTCAGCATCTTTCGTCAAATGCACTCAACCGGCAAAAGGATCTCACCATTCTGAAATGGATAGTATTCTTCTCCACAGCTCACGCTGGCCTTATGCAGTAAATGTTCCCTTCTGTAGATAATGGGATCGTAGGTTTTAGCCTGTTTGCCAGGCGTCGAAATATTCGGTTTTTCAAACGTGGTTTAAAACGTGGTATCATGGGGAAGAACCGCATATTAAATTGCGAATTTTGAAAGAGATAGATACAAACAGAGTTTCATGTGCCTCTAGACTTTCCAATAACATCTTCCCACATCTTGTGCTTAAAAAACGACGCGCTTCATGCTTTCACAACTCAGTGATGAATGAGCTACCCTACAGACTTGAAATAAGTCAGTTGTTAAGGTGCGAACGTGCTGACCGTGGGAACCGTGGCTTGAACCAATGCAGGCATTCCGACTCTTCCTCTGTAGGCTTGAGTAACCCGAGAGTGATTCAGTTCTCATGCTTCCTTCGAGGGTTAGGCAACTATGCACTGGAAGGGCGCTATTACAGGTGGTTTCTTTCGGGCTAACGTGCTAGGCCAGCACCACAGAACTACGGAAGAAGGAGGAAAACCATCTATACAGAGTGTTCCGGAAGAATGGATATCCAAGGAGTTTTGTTAAGAGAAGCTTAAAGAAGAATACATCTCAACAACAGCCACAGCAAGAACAAGCCACCAGACGAGTAGTCCTACCTTACATCGCAACCAGAACTCGCAACCAGCAAAAAGGAATCTTCGTGGCCCACAAACCGAGTACTACTCTAAGGAAATTAATCTGTAAACCGAAGGACAACCGGGACAAAACCAAGAGGAACAATGTGATATACCAAATCGACTGCAACGACTGCAACAAATTCTACGTTGGACAAACTGGGAGAAAATTATGTACACGAATAAAAGAACACAACGCGGCTGTCAGGAGGCATGACCCCCTGTCCTTGATATCTATACACGAGGACCAACAAGGCCACAAATTCAATCTGGAAAACGCGAAAATTTTGGCATACGGAGGCACGCGACACGGAAGAGAATTTCTGGAAGCATGGTACTCTACGGCAGGGTCAATCAACCGGTGCATCGAACTGGATCCAATTTACGCACCTTTACGTGCAAGAGATCAACATTGCAACCGAAACACTCAAGAAGGACCGAATAATGGATTACAAACGAAGAAACAAGGAACTCCTCGGAGTCAAATCAATAAAGGTCACAACGGGAACTCGGAAGGACAAAGATCACCTCAACACCGACCAGACTACCACGGGAAGGGATGCCAAGTTCAAAGGTCAGGTGGGCATCGACGAATGAGGACACGGGATAAAAGAACAACCAATGGAACCGCCCGACAGAATAACTAATCGCGGTCAAAGGTCGTCCCCGGCTACCAGCACGTATATCAACACACACGTAACACTACTGAACGCACAACCACTAACCCACCGCTACTCACAACTACGCACTGATGATGTCACCTCGATTAGTGATGAAACGTTTGCAACCAAATTGCCCAACTCAGCGAACAAGCCAACGACCATCTACGCCACCTGAACTATCAACATTCTCCTCTATAGAAAACTTGTATGTGTTGATCCAAACTCAAGAAAAAGGGAACATATGGTCCGAAAGCCCCTCATCAATGAAACAAATGTGCAATATATCCAGTCTCCCCTTTGTACCGCTTACATCAAAATTTTTGCTTTTCTGGTGGATTATGGATATTGATATTTCCTCTATTTGGTGTTCCAACAACTCGCCTGACGTGGCTTCAGATCAGCAACATGAAACCGGTACAGCTAATCCCTCGGCCTGAGTCATGTGATGGACACGTGTTGATCGACTGCATTAGGGATGCCCATCTCACTAATCCGTTGACGGCCAATGCTGGTCCAGTTCACCAGGGGATCAGAGCTGAGAAAGTCCCCAAACTAGCCATTTTTGTGATAAGATCACATTTTCTACAATGTTGATAAACAGACATGAAATTTTCAACCGCTGTTCCACGGAAGGCACATGATTTCATCTTCGGATGGTACGCCATGTTACGATCGTTAATAGCCAAAATTATCAACCGATCGGATGCCATGAATCAATGCAACATTCCCCATCGGTCCAGTGGTTTTACACGATCCTACGTTAAGTCTAGTTTAGAACCGGACGTATGAATGAAACTTAAGCGAAGTCTAACTGTGAATAACAATCTCGCGCAATGATTTATAGACTGGTTTACCTTAACTTTTCAATCTCTCTCAAGTTCCAACAATTCACAAACCCAATACTGCCCAACGAATGGTGTAGAATACATAAAGTTCCGCTAGTTTGCGCGTCACAGATTTTCTGTTTGCTCGTGATGGCTACCATCTACAGGAACTCACTGCGTACTGCATGACAAGTTTACCTCAGTTTTAGTTGATTTGATTTAGAAAGTGTGCCACAACACGTTCCGGCGTTAACTGAGAGTCAGAAATCTCTATAGTTCACTATGATCTGACATAGTTAATGCGAATACTCAAAATGCTCCACTTTAATACAGTCGAAACATCTGCCATGCGGCTGGCTCTATCTAAAGAACCCTGTGTTCTGAGACCCCACAAATGTGTGAGCCCATTGAGAAAGAAGAGTTGTCCGCCTCTCAGAAAACTCTCACTCCTCTGACTTAACCAATTTCGCAACGGAAAAGTAGCATTTCAGCAGAAGACAACACTGAAATTTTTTCACCATGGAGGTAAATAGTATCAACCAGAAATCAAACGCTCCCACGCATCACAGTATTCTTGAGACACAAATTATGCCTTTTTAATATACAGGGCTGTTGTGATCTAGAAAGATCAAGTGAAAAAGTGCATTCGCTACTCTTGTAACATCTTGATAATATCGATCCAATGGACCAGCTGAATCATTTTGCGGCTTCGTATTCAAGGCCAAAACGTCCTTAGCTGAAAAGCAAAAAACTTCCAACAGCCGAATAATATTTGTTGCTTCACAAATCCGGAAGGTAAGTGCCAATTACTGACAGAGCCTTCAGTCATAGATGGGTACACAGAATAGGATAGCAACACTGCTGAATAACTCTTCAAAGAGAGCAATCTTAGGGGGTGACTCTTTGTCAGTACTACTCGGCTTTCTTTCCACAACCACCAAAACATCGCTACGCACTACTACGCTGAGGATGTCACCTCGACTGGTGATAAAACGTTTGCAAACTGCACGGCTCAGTGAATAAGCCAACGACCATCTCCACTATCTGAGCTACCAACATTTTCTCTATAGAAAAACAGCGCTTTCATACCGCAATAGCAGTAGGTTGAGGTGAATTGGCCTCTTTTTCTAACAACTGATACCTTTGCCCACGTGCCATCTGCTTGACCATAGTAACCGCATTGATTTACCTTAGGCAACTCCCGGGCCATAGATTTGTATGATATTGTGTGGCGGAATGGTGGTATCACACTGAAACGAAAAGAATTACAAAACGGTCAGTGTTAGGCTTGTCTCACCATGCTTGAGTTGGCCGGTAGGTCTCATAAGTGCAAGTTCACTCCTCAACACCATTCCGCCGAATTTGAAAAAGCATAACAAGCTTACCCTTACATCCAGCTCCATACGAAACTTCCGTTTCGTCATGACTCTACGCGGGTGTCCAGAATCCTACCCCCACCCCCCGTTCACAGCCTAATCGGTAGCGAATGACAACCAACTTGCCACCTGAGACACAGCTATCAGCAAAAATGTGTCCTCCAACCACATTGACACGTTTGAGAGATTACATCTGGTTCATCAAAACAAGTCAAATGAACTGCTAGCACTGCATGATCTCAGTCAACAGAGTTATTGACAAAGCACTACCGAAAACGTTAAACACAGCCAGATGATTTGTTCATTAGCACTTTGCCATATCAAGAAATGACTACACGTCAATGTGAAACAAGTTGTCCACGTACGATGTACACTTGAAACAGAATTGTTCATTAGCACTTTGCCATATCAAGAAATGACTACACGTCAATGTGAAACAAGTTGTCCACGTACGATGTACACTGAGAATGAAACAGAACACGGGTGTATTTGAGCTAATAGCAACCGAATGAAAAATGACATGACCATAATGGGTTCCCGCACGTGGTGAGAGGAAATGCTCTGCTTCTACTTAGCTTGTTTATTTGGCCGTCGGTGCTCGAACAAACGTGAGAATGCGAAATGCTGAGAACACTCGCGGAAAATACATTAGGAGATTTGTTATGGGATGTGTGAGAAAGCTTGTTTATTTTTCCGATATGGAAACGGATGATTTTCGAATATCAGAACGTAGATAACAGGATCGCAAGAGTTCGTTATGTCCTAGAACACAAGTCAAACTCGGTACTGCCAAATATGTATACTGTTTATGAGCTTATTTATGAGTGAAACTAGAATCCAGTGCTCCCCCTTTGGTGGCGACTTACGAGAGCAGTAGCACGAGAACAGGAGGAAGACTGTTCAAACGATAGTGGCTTGGATGTTAATTAAACCGGTCCCTTGCAAACCCATCCTCGTACAGTTCATACGATGATCACTGAAGTCATCGCAAAGTTTGGTGATGGTAGAAACCCTGGGACCAGATGCGGCTTTTTTCCATAAACGCCTGTGGTGTGACACAACGGATCAAGGATTGGCAAAATCGTTTGCTTGTTCTTAATGAGATGAATATCATATATAATTGTTGTTTGTACGAAATCATTTTAGTCGAAGCCGAAACGCTTAAGCCGGTGCAGCCTTCAGGTTCCGTTCAGAAGAAGAACAACTGCTGGGATCAACCTAGGCAGAAGCTTCAGAAGCTTCAAGGAATTGTAACCACTTCCGTCTCCCATCCTCTATGCGTGCCCACGTCTAAGAAGCTATCTTTCAAAACAACCAGCTCTTCAGGATAACCGTCTCCACTGGAACAGGACTGCCGACAATAGAAGAAAGTTGGCAAAACTCATTATTTTTTAATTCATCGTGGAAATGAAAACTTCCGACGTGGAAATATTTGCCAATTTTTCTGCATTAATATATGAGGATCACAAGTGATTACACAGGAGGCGTTGTTTCTAGCAGTATTTCTGTATCCGGGTAATTGTTAGTGATGTCGAATCCACCAACGCTTGGACAAATATGAGCTTTGTGGCCTTTATCATAGAATGCGTTTGCTTTTCAGTGTTACTGGTAGAAAATGTCTTCGCCGGAAATAACATACAAGTGAAAATACCGACAAAAATTATGGAGTGTCCTCGTTTGTATACCGCCTATTAGGCTATTTGCTACGTGAAACATGTTGTTGGATCCGGTGGGAGTACGTGATGTTCCTAGTTCATCTACAACACTAACATTCAGCGTGACAGATGGTAAACAGATTGTTTACATATCGTTGTCTTTTCGTACTTCCTAGAAAAAATTTCCTTCTTTATCCAATGACCGTAGCTTTGTAAAAACCTGCCTACCCGATGACCACGAGCCAAGCTCGTCTGAAGCTTGGGTGTTCAGATGAGAATAACAGTTAAATAAGCGCGCTGAAGTAGCCTCAGGTTACACTTCATTTTGTGACCATAAATGTAACAATAGAACGGACAAACTATATTAAGTACGCCGTCTACAGAGGACTAGATGTTGCTACGATGATCTAAATATATATCACTGAAAGCTTTCCACACTCTTCGAGGTTCCGATACGCACAAATTACGGGTCCTAAAACATACTAAACCGCGCCCACCCTTTCCTTCAATGGACCGTCCCAGCCCAGGTTTACGTGCGTTTTTAGTGATAACAACTGACCGCGCTTCTTCAGTTCATGTCACGTAATCAGACACACGATACACCGTAACACAAAGTGAAGGCATCTACGTTGTTGGTCGAAAAATTCATATGATTCGATCTTCTATACAATTGTTCGATTTGCTGCTCAAATCAACCGGCGGTCATTCAGTGCACTATCTGTTTGTCGTCATTGAGAGTGAATCGACGGCTATCCAATGAACGAGTGCTCAGAGAGAAAAACTCGGATAGTAAAACTTTTGAATGATCGGTAGGTTCTGCAGCTACATTGATTTCCCTCCGGTAGTGGAAAAAATCAACGTAACTACTATACATCCTAGCTCAAACGATGCCACTGTTTAAAGTTTTGGAATACATTTCTCGCACTCGCCAAATTAAGTCTCTTCGACTCAGATGGCATGTGTTGATTATTTTGCTTCTCATTTGGCTCGAAAATGAGCAGGTAACGGAGTTGAAATGGTCTACTGGAAGGCTTGACTGACATAGTTTGATAAGTTTCAGTACATTTGATTCGAAGACATACAATGTCTGACATGATTAGGTTGCAAGAGGCTCTCAAAGATATGGTCGGATAAGGTAACCTGTTGGATACTTCTCTCAGCGCTTCGATGGAGCCGCAATCCACATTTACGTGGATGGTATTGGTAAATTATACATCCGCTGTTTCTGAAAAACAGTATGGAAGAACATGCTGGCGGCTGGTTGAGTCCCCCTCCGATGCCGGATGAGCAACATCAATAACACCACACTGAACCCACAGTAAAAGTGACGCACGCCAGTGGAACCAAGATATGGCGCTTTTCGTAAAGTCATCATAAGCCGCCATGAAGGGCCAACCGGTGTAGAAGCGGCCACTCAGAGGGAGCAGCTTACTGGACCTAGAGCGATAATCTTTCCACATTCAAAAAACTACACATTGTCTCCCACCGTAATCATACCGCGATTCAGAACAAAGACAACTGGGTGCATAGGAATACTTCAAACAGTAAAATTTCTCCGATGTCCTGCGTACCGCGGTCCCGTTTTATTCTACCGGGACAAAACACAAACCAGCTGGCGCTAAATGCAGTCGTATGCATTCGAATTCCAGGTCACTCAGTCTTTGTGTAATACGGTGAAATAATTTGAATCACTCTCAGAGGACGTCAGTTTCAAATCAGACTGCGGTTGGATTGGAGCTGAAAAAGTGGGCTGCTATGCTCGAGCTTGCTCCTCATGTTGGTGGTAGTGATGAGGGTGGTAGTTTGTTGACTTGGCTTTCTCAGGTCGGCCGCGGTTTTGACTACAGATAAGCGAATATGGTAAAGTTTCGCGCCTCATTAGAAGACGATACTTACCTCGTTCGATATTTGCGGAATTGACTGGAATGGTTCACAACTGAGATGAATATGAGCTAAAGCAAACACATGCAGATTGGAGTCGATTTCTGTGGCGAATTGGTGGAGCTTCTAAAACGTTTTGAGAATGTTTCGAAAAAAAATCAAAACCTAACAACTATTCTGCACATAATGTTGGATGCGAACAGATTTCAAACAGGGCTACCGGGAAAATTCAAGATGAGCTTGAATTCAAACGGAGCATAAAACTCCTTATTAAAAGTTCAGTTGCATCGTGGACACTTCCAAAATAAAGTCGCCAGTTTATTGCCAGAAAGTTTGTGTTCAGAATTGAACTCACTTAGTTGTGTCACCCGTGTTCTGGTATCAGGTTTTTCTTCCAAACAGTAAACCAAGATTCATTTGAATGCTTCGATGTTACGTGAAGGGGAGATACTTCCAAAATAAAGTCGCCAGTTTATTGCTGGAAAGTATGTGTTCAGCATTGAACTCACTTGGTTGTGTCACCCGTGTTCTGGTATTAGGTTTTTCTTCCAGAAAAAGATTCATTTGAGTGCTTCGATGTTACTTGAAGGGGAGAATAATTCTACAGGCATGCTGTTCCATGTCAGCTCCAAACAACGTAAGCAACGTTAGAGGTAGCAGTCACCCCAGGTTATCCTGAAACCTTCCTGGATTTCACCAGTTTTACACACCTGAGGTAATCCATGAGTCAGTTCGAGAGCTGCTGGTTGTGACACTCCCGTCGCACGTCAGATGTCCAAAGTTTAAACTCCGGCATCAAGGATATGCACTGCTAATAAGCTCTTATAAGAGCGAAATTCGAGTACAGTGCTTCCTCCTTTGGTTTGGACTCAGCAGACTAGTTACGCAAAAATAGGGGCAGAACTGTTCAAACAAGAGTGATGTGAACTCGATTTCTACAGAGTTAACCGGTGGCTCGTCCGGTGACGGTAGATCTCTTACCTCAGCCTGATAACCAGCTCGATGAACAGATAAGCGAGTGCCTGATCAAACATCATGTAAGGTTGTTATGGACGCGCAGTTATCCTTCCTCAGACAGGCCACCTTGTTGAAAGGGCAGTTTGAGAGTGAGGGGTTTACTTCTTACAATGGTAACGTGAACTGTCTATCATTGCACCAGATCGTGGAAAAAATTGTGAAAAATCGTGTCTCCCGAAATGATTCTTCATCAACATAGTCCCAAGTTTCCTCATCTGATATTGCCTTCCGAAAAAATATCGTGTAACTCGTGCCCAACACCCATTCTTAAGTGGAAAAGCCAGCGGTGCGCATCTCAAGTTACTGGTTTCAACGCTTAAGCATTCGATTACGCGCTGCTGATCAGCAATATGATTGTCCCGAACTTATACCGAATGTATCACCACTAATCCTTCAGTCATTGTCGTCTACTTCATAAACGAGAGATTCAGCTGGATCCAGTTGAGGCTTCCGCCGAAAGCAAATTACTCTGCAAAAGAGAGCGTTTTGCGCTGTCACGCAAAACATTAATTTGCAAACCACGCATTTCAAAAACTTTGAAAAGTTCACAGTTCTTATAGGTTTATACAAATGTATGATGGTTGGACATTGTAGTGGGAACCTGCTGTGTCCGATTTCTGTTTTGCAGCGGTTGATACAGCAAAATACGAGGGGTTGCAGCAATATATGAGGAGAGCACTCTAGCTCCGGTTATCTTAATATTTCCTCCTTCGCATCGGAGTAGTACTCACAGGTAATAATGGTGGTTTATACATCCCGTTTGCAATTCAGTTTTCACACTAGCCCAAACAAGTAACAGTTAACAGTCGAAACTGATGTGGATCTATGTGCTGAAGTGAGAACGATGTCCAACTTGTCCACACATTTAGTTGACAATACGGTTCTATTTGTCGCTTGTTATTTCGGTACTTATCCAATCATGAAACTGATGTATTCAATTCTTGACAACCGGGTAAGGTGAAAGTTGCAGCAGATGGCTGCTCCGAAAATCGACCGGAAGTGGCGGCGGTGTGATCTCACGCGGAGTGAACGAATCCGGACATCAAACAACACACGAAAAATCTTATATGTGAATTTTTGTGGTTCGATCCCCACACAGGATGAGAACTATACGTAATCCAAAGCGTGTGAAGCATGTAGCAGTGTGTACCATCACCTCGAATCTGAAAGTGAAATTTTCTTCCAGCTTCTTCAACGAACGCGAAACAGGTATGTCGCGCCTAGTTGGTTCCTAAACGTGATGAAGTGATTAAACACAAGTATCGTTTCAGTGTCCATAGTGCAATCTTAAAAGCACTTTTAATTTCACCGTCCTAATATTCTGAAGGAGCATTGTAATTGAGTTTCACTCTTATTGGAGATCACTTGCAGTGGATACTATTGGCTATCTTGGGGTTTGCCATCCAGGCCTCCGTTCACCGAGGCGAACAAGTCACCGACACTAGCATAAGGACGCTGGTTCGTCGGGCCTACATATTCGCACTTCGGACAATGCTCTTAGTTTCTTCGGACGCCTGGAACGGTGGCCGACTAACCGTTCTGATTGTGCGAGCCACTGCCCTGCCTGTAAATAACTTCCAGCTGGGTGGATCCAAGGGCACCCTAAATAAACTGGGTACTCGCGTTTGCTCATTTGTGATACTCGTATGGGCTGACTAACAGCTGTTTCTCATCGAACAGACATGACACAGTAGACCAAATGAATATCTGAGCATCTCCTAGACAAAGGACACCGTGTAAACGCCGCAACGGCTTTTATACCTGTCTACGAAGTACCTTCAAACTTGTCAAAGTCTAGCAGACCAAAGATCTGTGACCACTGCTGTAATTATCAGCAAAAGAATTCACCAGTTTGAACTTTGTATTCAAAATTAAATCAGCCGTTAGTACCCATATGGTTGGCTGGTCAGGTGACTGTCGAACCGTGTGGTATTTTCTTAACCAACCACCGAATTTAGTTCTGATCAGATACTCTTACATTCTATCTATTTTGCGAGTCTGACGAAGAGATATCAAGAAGATACACTTGACTTTATCAGTGCTGTCTTAAAACCGGTAATGTTGTCTGTTTAGGACAATACAAACGTACAGGAGTAAACATATACCAACATAATCGTCCTGTCAACCACAGTCCTGAAAAAACTGATTCCCAGGAAATGCCATCCCGTTTCACCTAGTTCGGGACAGCTCAAACCAAACACTTATCCCACACTAAAATACAAGGATATCCACTAGGGCTTATTTATCGCGCCACTGTTGATTCAGTGGCTCTCAGTCATCTTTCATAGTGCGACNGTTGATTCAGTGGCTCTCAGTCATCTTTCATAGTGCGACAATTTGAATTACTTCAGTCAAAATCCTTACCCTGCTCGCAACACACCTGCAGCGGGTGACAATCAACACAACTTTCACGTTATTAATTCAGCTCACCTCGTTGGTGCTACCGGAAACAGCATGTGGTCACCGGTCTTCGCATGTCAAAGGCATTAACCGTTAACTTCACTCCTCGCTGACTCTCACTGTTTACAGGCGAAATCTGTTGTACTGTTTACGCAGGTGATATACTGACTCACCTCATGCATTCTGTCCACCACGGTCCCACTTTACTCGGAATGCGTGTTTGTGCACATACATGTGTGTGTGTGTGTGTGCAGACCTCGACAAGGCAGCAAACCACAAAATGTCAATACGAACTTTGCACTTGAAGTGAATTTCCGTCATGCCCAAAGTGCAGCCACTGGTTTAAGTTTGCTCGTAGCCTGTGTTGACGTGCTCAGGTTTTTTTTCCAACCGTGAAGTGCACTTTCGATAGACGCACATCGTGCTTGTACCTGACAGATGAAGCCTAGTCTGTAGGTGAAAGATTCATGGTCCAATGATTTACCCATATTTGTCGATGCTTGCATACTAGAAGACAAGCGATGTTGAAGTAAAACTGTCGGGAAAAGACCTGGTTGAGAGAAAGACGTCGCACGAGCTGTCGCTATACACTTGCACAAGCTTGGAAACACTGAACTGCTTATACAGGTTGGACTGCCATGCCGCTACCAAGGCAACGGCATGATTGGTGTCTACGGCCCAAAGACTAGTTTTTCGTGTTGCAAGTGCCCAAATCACATTAGTTAATTTGGAGGCTATTTTACTCTAAATCATATTCGTACCGCAAGACCACCCTGGTATTAGCTATCCAACAAGGTTAGATAGGTCCATATAAGTGGCATGATATTGACTGGACATTAGTCAGGAACTCCGTTAAACAGTGGTTAACAGAGCGTTACCGATGTTTTGGTTGCATTTATCAAAGTTTGCAACCGTAGAATAAACTTTACGGTTGAAACCGATCCCAAAAATGTATCCTTAAAGGAATATAAGCACCCACCGTGTATCAGGATTTCCTTAATCCTTGGAGTTTCAAAAACTAACTGGTGTGAGCGGTAAGCAGCACTCATCAGCATTCAAGCCTGTATCGCTCACCTTCCGTGTGTGTCCAAACGCATTCCTGCTTGGCCTTGCTTACACCGACGGAGGAGATCTGCTCCCTAAACCATGTGACCAGAACTCAAGTGCACTGACGCTAAAAGTGCTGTTCATCATTACGCACATGGCCACCATTCGTGCGCCCATGAAAATAGTTTTCACACTCTCTTGGGGGCCCAAACCAACATCGGTTCGATTGCTGCATTCAGGGCCTTCTGCGATAGTTCTGGGCAGGGCAGCGTGTCCTTTCAAACATGTCTCCAATCCGTCCTGCCAACCAGAATTAATGGACGTCGTTCAATTCCTTTTTGGGATATATTGGCTGCAATTCGGGTGACTGTTGGTCTGTTCGTCGAGCCTTTGCAAGTAAAGCGTAAAAATCGAAGATCTGAACATGTTTTAATACGTCGAGGAGGATACAGCACTTCCGAAAGAAGGCATTAGAACGCAACACCGGATATCAATGAAGCAAACTTTCAACAGTTCACAAAAACCACGGGTGAGGGATGCAGTTTTATGGAAAGGGCCCGTGTACAGCCTGATAAGAAACCCACTCGCCGGATTCTTAGGTATAGACTTCTGCGAGGTTACGCCCGAGCAGTTTGGGAGTCTAAGAAGCAACAAGTAATGATTATTGAACCATCCGGATGTTGGCCACAACAAAGTATAGCGACAATCGCGACGCAATTGCCTGAAGACGGTCTGAGGAAAATGTTTTGCAACCGAAGCCAGGTAGCATGGATATCCTATTCGAATAACTTTGACTCAACGACCAAAGAAGAGGCTATGCCAACGGCGACATTTATTACAACGCTTGACTCATCGCTATGCAAGGAATCTGTGCAATATGCAAAACAAAAAGGTGAACGGATGGCTCCCTGGGACACAAGACACTTAGTTGTATTCGTGGTTGGTATTTTGCCACCATTCCGTACGTCGTACTAATTTTCATTGGGGTGGTCTTGTTAAAGTGCAGATACTCCTGGGAGTGGTTAATGGACCATTCTGTGCTCGCTTATTTCCAAAAGCATACATGGGATCAGATAACTGATCTCACGCACTTAGTCGAATGGCACACTGTTCCTAAAACTACACGTTCAAGGAAGTGTAGAAGTTGGATGTGGATTGCGAGCCTTTGCAAACAAATCTAACGTAATGATTAAAATTAGGCTAGATTGCGGACGGTCGCTTTCAGCTGTGTCTCATCGGGCAAGTATAGTGGTAAAATAGAAAACCAGATCAAAATATTATACAGTATCACCATAATACTGGTATGTAAACAGCAACGATCCAGATGTATTTCCCGTCAAAACCAAATTAATGTGAAAATGAGTGTATTTGGCGAATTTCGTACAAGTTCTGTTCAAATAATACATAAGATAGACTGAGTCCCAAGAAGACCGAAATCGGTCGTGGTCTGTCGAAGAGGTTTTAGCAACCATGGGTGTTGTCTCCCAAGAAAATGCACTGTGGTGTCTCGAATATCGTAAGAACAGAAACACAAGGTGGCGCCTGGGTAGCACATTTAGTTGCAAAGTATCATAAAAAAGCGATGCAGACTGGATTCATTTGGATTTCCACATAAACCAAATTGGTGCATAAATGAATGTGTTTGGAGAGCTGCCAGGTGTTTTTTGTTGATAAAGAGAGGGATCGCCTTTCCGGATGGCGAATGCCACGGTTGTTTCGAATATATGTCGGCGAATGACCTTCGGCCGAGAATGATCACTCCGTATCTTGTGATTCCCCATAAACATTGACAAAATTCAATAGAGTATTCATCTGCAAACAATGGTTTGTAAAAAATCTTCCTCTCACTCTTAACTGGCTGGATAAATTAGCTAGGTAACAGCTGTTCTTCTGAATCTGCACTGGTAGGCAGGCCAATCTGAACCGTCGGACATGTGATGACTCATCGGCACGCGGAGTGAAGCACCCGACTGCGTCAGCGAAATGGATAATGCCAACTCATGGGGAATTTCGGATTTTGCAGCGCTTAATCAGAAATCGGGAGAAACCACTGCAAAATTGGAAGATTTCCACAATAGACGATTTATAGGTTTGACTCTATGGTCATTTCAGTTTTTAATATTCCCTGTATTGTATAACAAGGGCCGTTGCAAACAGCTGCTTTCGATAAAGTTACGACTGGCGAATAGAGTTGTATACTGAATACACGGTGGAATTACCATAAAAGCAGTTCAGGCGGTGAAGCGTCTAGTGAAAAGGGGGTGTTATTCACGTAATTTGATCCGGGTTAATTGGGAAACACGGTTAGTCAGCCCGGGTGGGGTTGATCCTTTCACACGGCATTTCTTATGACACCAAGTTCGTTAGTGTAGTCGAATTACTATCACTTTAAGTGCTGCGAATGGGCTTTGAGGAACGACCTTGGAACGATTTGGCGGCACTTGATACGTCTCTCTGATTGGCTCATCCAGATCGATCCGGTGATTTGTGCTGATTAGATGAACCGCCATCACTCACCTCTTGATTTCCGCTTGCCCGGTCCCACTGTATGAGAGAATGAGCTTGGTAATTCTCCGAGAAGGGCGTCGAGTCGTGCGGTCGATATAGTTTGTGGAGCATTCGCGAACGAATAATTACCATGGCTGGGTCAGGTATCGATATCTTTCAAAGTTGTTCAAGATGAGTTTGTTAATGCAGTGCTCAACAAATCCTGATCACCATTATCCTTTAGTGGAAGACGCTATTTCGCTCGTGGTTAAGACAGCAAGGACATATTGCGCTGCACGAATATTTCGCATCAGCTTATCAAACGCTACGATATCATGGCACATAAGGCAATGTCGCTGTTTTCATAGCAGTGCCAGTCGAAAGGCTCAAAGACATCTAAGCCAAAGAGGACGACCAGCAAAACAGTCACTTTTTCTACTCAATTTCTCTAGGGCGTCAACAGTGGTTGTCGGCATCTGATCGCTGAAATTCAATGGTGAAGGGGTGGGTCAGGATCCAGTTGTGGCCCATCTCAATCGTACTTCTGGTGAACGATGAAGTCGGCATTTGTGCTAATCCAGCTTGTCTCGGAAGCAACTTCTGAGGTGTATCATTTTGTAATCTCGAGAAGTGCTTAACGATTCTCCATCATGTAGCCTGGTCTGTCTCGACTAGGCACTTGTCACCCCGGTTACAAGCGGATCGTTAAACAGCACCTGGGACAGATTAGTGAATGTATCAATGTGTTGGTTCTGTCAATAAGATTACTCGGACCAAAATGGTAGTTCTGATTCCATATGCGGAAATTGGCTACTGATGTGCATCAAAAATGATGAAATGGTTAGAAAGTAGTGCTGTCGGAACTATTTCACCTGGGACTCTAACCCATACGACACCAACTTCCTGCATGGTGCTCAGTCCCATTCATCTTTGTCGGGCTTTTGAAAGAAATTGGTCTCGAATTCGGAGGTTTTCAATCACTGATGGAAGATAAAGAGAGGGTCGCTGTTTCTAGATCTGTTGACCTAAGCTTGACGAGGTTGATGAAACGCTATTGAGAAGTTGCTCAGTTCAACTGAGTGTATGAGTTAAGTGCACACAGACTGTAGCCCAGCTCAGGAATTCAATGGTTGATCATATGACCGTTGGTCTGTTTGCCGTGCCTGACATCTAGCTTGCAAACATTTCTTCGCCAAT
>NW_008751687.1:2075672-2089291 GCF_000715545.1 Opisthorchis viverrini | reverse complement strand
CTAGTAACTGCATTCCGATGCAGATCAGTTCAATGAAAATCCCTCCAAGCCGACGCACGCATGATGCTTTTGGAGGTTAGGGCTGGTTAGCAGAAACACGTGTTATATTCCTGTGTATCTGGTATGTTTAGTGTCCGTTTGCTATAGGTGTACTCTTCTGGAAAGAACATTTGTGGAAACTCGCAACAGTGATCGTCCAGTCAAAACGGTTTCCTCTGTGACAGAAGTTACTAGTCAGGTGTGCTTAAAAGGCGCCCGTAGAACTGATCTCTCCGAAGGGTGCTTCTCTAGAAGAGGGCAATATATAGTCAAGTCTATCAGAATTGAACGAATGGTCTTCTGAGCATCCAAGTAAATTTCAATGAATTGTGTTTTGTCTGCAAGTTTCTGCACCCGTATTGGAGGGAAAGAAGCCGAAATTAATTGTATTTTGCGTGATTGGGGTGAAAACGGAGCATCTGAAAGTCAGTTTGGCAAGAATTTGGCGAGTATTCTCACGTCACTCAGCGCATAAACAAATTCAAGCTGTGCATCGTCTAGTTCGTGTCCATAAACTGAGTGAGTACATACGATATCGTGAGTGAACCGCTTAGCAGAGGCGCAGAGTTTAGCTGATCCATAAAATGACTGCTTGAAGGTTAATGGATGCTGACCCAAAATGTATTCTGTCTGATCGCACATCCACGGATCGGAATGGCTGTGACTAAATGTTCAGGTCAGAAGCTCAACAGACAGTGGAATAAGTGCAGATGATGAACCGGAAGCGGAAATGTCTGGTAAGCATGTAACTTTATCCAGGTATTTCAGCGCCTAATTTTCCATCCCGACAGGCCATAGTCATCATCATCATCATCATCANTATATATAGCCATGAACCAGAGGTTCGGTTGAATCTCCTGACGGCACTAAGTTAATAAGCAAATGAGTGTATCTCTCAAGTGCGTTACAATTGGCTTATAAGGGTGATAAAAACGTGGAGACTTCGCTGCCCTGTTGAGCCACTAGATGGTCGAAAATGACGTTAGATTGTCGCACTTTTCACCAGCCTTATGAGTAGTGTGTTCTGCCGAGAAAAACCACAATTATTTGATAGAAATAAACTCCAGAGAGCAGCACACCAAAATATGCTTATGGGGCGCCCAGAACGGAGTTGTACCTAAAATATACCATAAAACAGAAGGGAGGCGTTTTTCGTAATAATCTTAGAATTTTCTCTGCAAAACCTCGAACACGGTGAGCAGAATAAAATGAGTGATGAAATCTGGTACATTAAAACTCAAAATGACACAGGGCAGTTTGTGAATCACCGTTCACCAGTAAGCCCATGAGACGTTTCGTAATCATTTTTTTGAAACTCAGACGACATTTGATAGGGATCGACTGATATCTGACCCTTATTCTCTATATTAAGATTTTAATATTTTAGGCAACCAGTCTTCCACTAAGAGACTTTAAATTATCCAGTCTTTCAACCACTTTTGATCAACAAATCCGCAGTGGATACAAGTCAAGGCAAAAAGGATTGAATATCCTTGTCATTGATGTTTCGAACGAGATGCCTCTGCAGGAAACAGAAATCAGTGTAGGGCGATGAATATACGGTCGGTTATCGAATCATCACCAGAGGATCAGGAAAGGTAGATATCTTCAAGCACTTAGAGATCCACTCGAATAAAGTGAATTATCTTGAGATGGTCGCATTACCATGGTATTCGCTTGAATTTGGTGCCCGCATCTCTGGAGAATGAATATTTCACTACAGTATGGTAAAAACAGCGAGATCATCTTCATATTCGTACGAATAGTGTCTACGATCTAAGATACAGATAATTCCGCAACTGGCTGCTCTTTCATGGGGAATCAGCTGAGTACTTGAAAGCTGACAACAGGAATCCATAACGAGTTTTGTTGTTTTGATGTTTTCTGGCGACCAGTAACTGCATTCCGATGCAGATCAGTTCNTTTAGTTGCAAAGTATCATAAAAAAGCGATGCAGACTGGATTCATTTGGATTTCCACATAAACCAAATTGGTGCATAAATGAATGTGTTTGGAGAGCTGCCAGGTGTTTTTTGTTGATAAAGAGAGGGATCGCCTTTCCGGATGGCGAATGCCACGGTTGTTTCGAATATATGTCGGCGAATGACCTTCGGCCGAGAATGATCACTCCGTATCTTGTGATTCCCCATAAACATTGACAAAATTCAATAGAGTATTCATCTGCAAACAATGGTTTGTAAAAAATCTTCCTCTCACTCTTAACTGGCTGGATAAATTAGCTAGGTAACAGCTGTTCTTCTGAGTCTGCACTGGTAGGCAGGCCAATCTGAACCGTCGGACATGTGATGACTCATCGGTACGCGGAGTGAAGCACCCGACTGCGTCAGCGAAATGGATAATGCCAACTCATGTGGAATTTTGGATTTTGCAGCGCTTAATCAGAAATCGGAAGAAACCACTGCAAAATTGGAAGATTTCCACAATAGACGATTTATAGGTTTGACTCTATGGTCATTTCAGTTTTTAATATTCCCTGTATTGTATAACAAGGGCCGTTGCAAACAGCTGCTTTCGATAAAGTTACGACTGGCGAATAGAGCTGTATACTGAATACACGGTTGAATTACCATAAAAGCAGTTCAGGCGGTGAAGCGTCTGGTGAAAAGGGGGTGTTATTCACGTNTGCGATAGTTCTGGGCAGGGCAGCGTGTCCTTTCAAACATGTCTCCAATTCGTCTGCCAACCAGAACTAATGGACGTCGTTCAATTCCTTTTTGGGATATATTGGCTGCAATTCGGGTAGCTGTTGGTCTGTTCGTCGACCCTTTGCAAGTAAAGCGTAAAAGTCGAAGATCTGAACATGTTTTAATACGTCGAGGAGGATACAGCACTTCCGAAAGAAAGCATTAGAACGCAACACCGGATATCAATGAAGCAAACTTTCAACAGTTCACAAAAACCACGGGTGAGCGATGCAGTTTTGTGGAAAGGGCCCGTGTACAGCCTGATAAGAAACCCACTCGCCGGATTCTTAGGTATAGACTTCTGCGAGGTTACGCCCGAGCAGTTTGGGAGTCTAAGAAGCAACAAGTAATGATTATTGAACCATCCGGATGTTGGCCACAACAAAGTATAGCGACAGTCCCGACGCAATTGCCTGAAGACGGTCTGAGAAAAATGTTTTGCAACCGAAGCCAGGTAGCATGGATATCCTATTCGAATAGCTTTAACTCAATGACCAAAGGAGAGGCTATGCCAAAGGCGATATTTATTACAGCGCTTGACTCATCGCCATGCAAGGAATCTGTGCAATATGCAAAACAAAAAGGTGAACGGATGGCTCCCTGGGACACAAGACACTTAGTTGTATTCGTGGTTGGTATTTTGCCACCATTCCGTACGTCGTACTAATTTTCATTGGGGTGGTCTTGTTAAAGTGCAGATACTCCTGGGAGTGGTTAATGGACCATTCTGTGCTCGCTTATTTCCAAAAGCATACATGGGATCAGATAACTGATCTCACGCACTTAGTCGAATGGCACACTGTTCCTAAAACTACACGTTCAAGGAAGTGTAGAAGTTGGATGTGGATTGCGAGCCTTTGCAAACAAATCTAACGTAATGATTAAAATTAGGCTAGATTGCGGACGGTCGCTTTCAGCTGTGTCTCATCGGGCAAGTATAGTGGTAAAATAGAAAACCAGATCAAAATATTATACAGTATCACCATAATACTGGTATGTAAACAGCAACGATCCAGATGTATTTCCCGTCAAAACCAAATTAATGTGAAAATGAGTGTATTTGGCGAATTTCGTACAAGTTCTGTTCAAATAATACATAAGATAGACTGAGTCCCAAGAAGACCGAAATCGGTCGTGGTCTGTCGAAGAGGTTTTAGCAACCATGGGTGTTGTCTCCCAAGAAAATGCACTGTGGTGTCTCGAATATCGTAAGAACAGAAACACAAGGTGGCGCCTGGGTAGCACATTTAGTTGCAAAGTATCATAAAAAAGCGATGCAGACTGGATTCATTTGGATTTCCACATAAACCAAATTGGTGCATAAATGAATGTGTTTGGAGAGCTGCCAGGTGTTTTTTGTTGATAAAGAGAGGGATCGCCTTTCCGGATGGCGAATGCCACGGTTGTTTCGAATATATGTCGGCGAATGACCTTCGGCCGAGAATGATCACTCCGTATCTTGTGATTCCCCATAAACATTGACAAAATTCAATAGAGTATTCATCTGCAAACAATGGTTTGTAAAAAATCTTCCTCTCACTCTTAACTGGCTGGATAAATTAGCTAGGTAACAGCTGTTCTTCTGAATCTGCACTGGTAGGCAGGCCAATCTGAACCGTCGGACATGTGATGACTCATCGGCACGCGGAGTGAAGCACCCGACTGCGTCAGCGAAATGGATAATGCCAACTCATGGGGAATTTCGGATTTTGCAGCGCTTAATCAGAAATCGGGAGAAACCACTGCAAAATTGGAAGATTTCCACAATAGACGATTTATAGGTTTGACTCTATGGTCATTTCAGTTTTTAATATTCCCTGTATTGTATAACAAGGGCCGTTGCAAACAGCTGCTTTCGATAAAGTTACGACTGGCGAATAGAGTTGTATACTGAATACACGGTGGAATTACCATAAAAGCAGTTCAGGCGGTGAAGCGTCTAGTGAAAAGGGGGTGTTATTCACGTAATTTGATCCGGGTTAATTGGGAAACACGGTTAGTCAGCCCGGGTGGGGTTGATCCTTTCACACGGCATTTCTTATGACACCAAGTTCGTTAGTGTAGTCGAATTACTATCACTTTAAGTGCTGCGAATGGGCTTTGAGGAACGACCTTGGAACGATTTGGCGGCACTTGATACGTCTCTCTGATTGGCTCATCCAGATCGATCCGGTGATTTGTGCTGATTAGATGAACCGCCATCACTCACCTCTTGATTTCCGCTTGCCCGGTCCCACTGTATGAGAGAATGAGCTTGGTAATTCTCCGAGAAGGGCGTCGAGTCGTGCGGTCGATATAGTTTGTGGAGCATTCGCGAACGAATAATTACCATGGCTGGGTCAGGTATCGATATCTTTCAAAGTTGTTCAAGATGAGTTTGTTAATGCAGTGCTCAACAAATCCTGATCACCATTATCCTTTAGTGGAAGACGCTATTTCGCTCGTGGTTAAGACAGCAAGGACATATTGCGCTGCACGAATATTTCGCATCAGCTTATCAAACGCTACGATATCATGGCACATAAGGCAATGTCGCTGTTTTCATAGCAGTGCCAGTCGAAAGGCTCAAAGACATCTAAGCCAAAGAGAACGACCAGCAAAACAGTCACTTTTTTTACTCAATTTCTCTAGGGCGTCAACAGTGGTTGTCGGCATCTGATCGCTGAAATTCAATGGTGAAGGGGTGGGTCAGGATCCAGTTGTGGCCCATCTCAATCGTGCTTCTGGCGAACGATGAAGTCGGCATTTGTGCTAATCCAGCTTGTCTCGGAAGCAACTTCTGAGGTGTATCATTTTGTAACTTCGAGAAGTGCTTAACGATTCGCCATCATATAGCCTGGTCTGTCTCGACTATGCACTTGTCACCCCGGTTACAAGCGGATCGTTAAACAGCACCTGGGACAGATTAGTGAATGTATCAATGTGTTGGTTCTGTCAATAAGATTACTCGGACCAAAATGGTAGTTCTGATTCCATATGCGGAAATTGGCTACTGATGTGCATCAAAAATGATGAAATGGTTAGAAAGTAGTGCTGTCGGAACTATTTCACCTGGGACTCTAACCCATACGACACCAACTTCCTGCATGGTGCTCAGTCCCATTCATCTTTGTCGGGCTTTTGAAAGAAATTGGTCTCGAATTCGGAGGTTTTCAATCACTGATGGAAGATAAAGAGAGGGTCGCTGTTTCTAGATCTGTTGACCTAAGCTTGACGAGGTTGATGAAACGCTATTGAGAAGTTGCTCAGTTCAACTGAGTGTATGAGTTAAGTGCACACAGACTGTAGCCCAGCTCAGGAATTCAATGGTTGATCATATGACCGTTGGTCTGTTTGCCGTGCCTGACATCTAGCTTGCAAACATTTCTTCGCCAATCGAGATGACATCGTCAGTTCGCGCACCGAAAGCAACCGAGTTACAAATATCCCGGTACATTCCCTCCTCAACACTCGTTATTCGGTTCGTATTTTCCTAAGCAGTTCAACCGCGAATTGAAAGTATCCAAAATTTTGTATTCACCCTAACTAAGTCTGTTTTTCGCTTGAAAACTGGCAAATGAATTAAGTGCTGACTGACATGTGTGTGCATGAAGCTTCATACAATAATCTCGTATCACTGTTCTGCTAAATGTAGACAAATCTTCTGGAGAGATGGCCGAAAGCAAGCCAGTTTCAAATGTGACTAAGAGCTCCTATTTCCATCTTCACCTCTAGTTTCTTTATCTGGTGCTCTGTATTTTGTTAGCATTACATTGAAAATGTGTGAAGCAAGGTCACTTAGCGTGCTGAGAGGTGGATAATAATAAAACAAAACATAATCGTCCAGCGGTAACACCCTTTCGGTGCCAAGAAGGAGGCACGAGGGCTGAGATAGTGCCAGGTTGCCCAAGCCTAGACAGGGGAAGTCGAGAGGCAGAGGTCGAGTTCAAACCACGAACCTTCCGGTCAGTAAATTCGCGCTCTAACCACTCAGACATCTCGCCGGCAGTGGGTGGAAACTGTGGCTGGGACTTTAGTAGTGGAGTGCCAAAGTTTAGCATTGTCATCAAGACATGGGAATGAATTAGCGCCCATGAAATCATATATATATGAAAACATATATATTGAAATATAATTCTCAGAAGTGAAAATCAGTCCTGATTATAGTCCTTGTTGTTCAGTGCGTTTGTTTTAAGCTCCAAGTCTCAGGAATTCGCTGATGTTGTGGAAATTTCGGGGATTAAACTGTCGTTGATGCCATTTGCACATGCATCTACAAGTGTGTCAATGGGACCCCGTGGGATCCTCCCCTGAGACAGGCCACCAAAATTTAAGTGGACACTTGGCCTTTCTGATGGCGATTCATGGAATACTGTGCATTTCGCAAAAATCCAGGTAGACTGCTCAGACCTCGTGCTTCCTTCGAGTGGTTGGCAGCTAGACACTAAAAGGGTGTTAGAGCGAACGACATTTATTATGAGTAGTATTATCACTAGTTGGTGGCGGTGGTGANAGGAATCTGTGCAATATGCAAAACAAAAAGGTGAACGGATGGCTCCCTGGGACACAAGACACTTAGTTGTATTCGTGGTTGGTATTTTGCCACCATTCCGTACGTCGTACTAATTTTCATTGGGGTGGTCTTGTTAAAGTGCAGATACTCCTGGGAGTGGTTAATGGACCATTCTGTGCTCGCTTATTTCCAAAAGCATACATGGGATCAGATAACTGATCTCACGCACTTAGTCGAATGGCACACTGTTCCTAAAACTCTACACGTTCAAGGAAGTGTAGAAATTGGATGAGGATTCCGAGCCTTGGCAAACAAATCTAACGTAATGATTAAACTTAGGCTAGTTTGCGGACGGTCGCTTTCAGCTGTGTCTCATCGGGCAAGTATAGTGGTAAAATAGAAAACCAGGTCAAAATATTATACAGTATCACCATAATATTGGTATGTAAACAGCAACGATCCAGACGTATTTCCCGTCAAAACCAAATTAATGTGAAAATGAGTGTATTTGACGAATTTCGTACAAGTTCTGTTCAAATAATACATAAGGTAGACTGAGTCCCAAGAAGACCGAAATCGGTCGTGGTCTGTCGAAGAGGTTTTAGCAACCATGGGTGTTGTCTCCCAAGAAAATGCACTGTGGTGTCTCGAATATCGTAAGAACTGAAACACAAGGTGGCGCCTGGGTAGTTGTGAAGTATCATAAAAAAGCGATGCAGACTGGATTCATTTGGATTTCCACATAAACCAAATTGGTGCATAAATGAATGTGTTTGGAGAGCTGCCAGGTGTTTTTTGTTGATAAAGAGAGGGATCGCCTTTCCGGATGGCGAATGCCACGGTTGTTTCGAATATATGTCGGCGAATGACCTTCGGCCGAGAATGATCACTCCGTATCTTGTGTTTCCCCATAAACATTGACAAAATTCAATAGAGTATTCATCTGCAAACAATGGTTTGTAAAAAATCTTCCTCTCACTCTTAACTGGCTGGATAAATTAGCTAGGTAACAGCTGTTCTTCTGAGTCTGCACTGGTAGGCAGGCCAATCTGAACCGTCGGACATGTGATGACTCATCGGTACGCGGAGTGAAGCACCCGACTGCGTCAGCGAAATGGATAATGCCAACTCATGTGGAATTTTGGATTTTGCAGCGCTTAATCAGAAATCGGAAGAAACCACTGCAAAATTGGAAGATTTCCACAATAGACGATTTATAGGTTTGACTCTATGGTCATTTCAGTTTTTAATATTCCCTGTATTGTATAACAAGGGCCGTTGCAAACAGCTGCTTTCGATAAAGTTACGACTGGCGAATAGAGTTGTATACTGAATACACGGTGGAATTACCATAAAAGCAGTTCAGGCGGTGAAGCGTCTAGTGAAAAGGGGGTGTTATTCACGTAATTTGATCCGGGTTAATTGGGAAACACGGTTAGTCAGCCCGGGTGGGGTTGATCCTTTCACACGGCATTTCTTATGACACCAAGTTCGTTAGTGTAGTCGAATTACTATCACTTTAAGTGCTGCGAATGGGCTTTGAGGAACGACCTTGGAACGATTTGGCGGCACTTGATACGTCTCTCTGATTGGCTCATCCAGATCGATCCGGTGATTTGTGCTGATTAGATGAACCGCCATCACTCACCTCTTGATTTCCGCTTGCCCGGTCCCACTGTATGAGAGAATGAGCTTGGTAATTCTCCGAGAAGGGCGTCGAGTCGTGCGGTCGATATAGTTTGTGGAGCATTCGCGAACGAATAATTACCATGGCTGGGTCAGGTATCGATATCTTTCAAAGTTGTTCAAGATGAGTTTGTTAATGCAGTGCTCAACAAATCCTGATCACCATTATCCTTTAGTGGAAGACGCTATTTCGCTCGTGGTTAAGACAGCAAGGACATATTGCGCTGCACGAATATTTCGCATCAGCTTATCAAACGCTACGATATCATGGCACATAAGGCAATGTCGCTGTTTTCATAGCAGTGCCAGTCGAAAGGCTCAAAGACATCTAAGCCAAAGAGAACGACCAGCAAAACAGTCACTTTTTTTACTCAATTTCTCTAGGGCGTCAACAGTGGTTGTCGGCATCTGATCGCTGAAATTCAATGGTGAAGGGGTGGGTCAGGATCCAGTTGTGGCCCATCTCAATCGTGCTTCTGGCGAACGATGAAGTCGGCATTTGTGCTAATCCAGCTTGTCTCGGAAGCAACTTCTGAGGTGTATCATTTTGTAACTTCGAGAAGTGCTTAACGATTCGCCATCATATAGCCTGGTCTGTCTCGACTATGCACTTGTCACCCCGGTTACAAGCGGATCGTTAAACAGCACCTGGGACAGATTAGTGAATGTATCAATGTGTTGGTTCTGTCAATAAGATTACTCGGACCAAAATGGTAGTTCTGATTCCATATGCGGAAATTGGCTACTGATGTGCATCAAAAATGATGAAATGGTTAGAAAGTAGTGCTGTCGGAACTATTTCACCTGGGACTCTAACCCATACGACACCAACTTCCTGCATGGTGCTCAGTCCCATTCATCTTTGTCGGGCTTTTGAAAGAAATTGGTCTCGAATTCGGAGGTTTTCAATCACTGATGGAAGATAAAGAGAGGGTCGCTGTTTCTAGATCTGTTGACCTAAGCTTGACGAGGTTGATGAAACGCTATTGAGAAGTTGCTCAGTTCAACTGAGTGTATGAGTTAAGTGCACACAGACTGTAGCCCAGCTCAGGAATTCAATGGTTGATCATATGACCGTTGGTCTGTTTGCCGTGCCTGACATCTAGCTTGCAAACATTTCTTCGCCAATCGAGATGACATCGTCAGTTCGCGCACCGAAAGCAACCGAGTTACAAATATCCCGGTACATTCCCTCCTCAACACTCGTTATTCGGTTCGTATTTTCCTAAGCAGTTCAACCGCGAATTGAAAGTATCCAAAATTTTGTATTCACCCTAACTAAGTCTGTTTTTCGCTTGAAAACTGGCAAATGAATTAAGTGCTGACTGACATGTGTGTGCATGAAGCTTCATACAATAATCTCGTATCACTGTTCTGCTAAATGTAGACAAATCTTCTGGAGAGATGGCCGAAAGCAAGCCAGTTTCAAATGTGACTAAGAGCTCCTATTTCCATCTTCACCTCTAGTTTCTTTATCTGGTGCTCTGTATTTTGTTAGCATTACATTGAAAATGTGTGAAGCAAGGTCACTTAGCGTGCTGAGAGGTGGATAATAATAAAACAAAACATAATCGTCCAGCGGTAACACCCTTTCGGTGCCAAGAAGGAGGCACGAGGGCTGAGATAGTGCCAGGTTGCCCAAGCCTAGACAGGGGAAGTCGAGAGGCAGAGGTCGAGTTCAAACCACGAACCTTCCGGTCAGTAAATTCGCGCTCTAACCACTCAGACATCTCGCCGGCAGTGGGTGGAAACTGTGGCTGGGACTTTAGTAGTGGAGTGCCAAAGTTTAGCATTGTCATCAAGACATGGGAATGAATTAGCGCCCATGAAATCATATATATATGAAAACATATATATTGAAATATAATTCTCAGAAGTGAAAATCAGTCCTGATTATAGTCCTTGTTGTTCAGTGCGTTTGTTTTAAGCTCCAAGTCTCAGGAATTCGCTGATGTTGTGGAAATTTCGGGGATTAAACTGTCGTTGATGCCATTTGCACATGCATCTACAAGTGTGTCAATGGGACCCCGTGGGATCCTCCCCTGAGACAGGCCACCAAAATTTAAGTGGACACTTGGCCTTTCTGATGGCGATTCATGGAATACTGTGCATTTCGCAAAAATCCGGATAGACTGCTCAGCCCTCGTGCTTCCTTCGAGTGGTTGGCAGCTAGACACTAAAAGGGTGTTAGAGCGAACGACATTTATTATGAGTAGTATTATCACTAGTTGGTGGCGGTGGTGAATGTGTTTCAGCTCACGAACTGCATTTACCTGGTAAGCATCAAAAGCCAGAAACTGAGCCGTCAATGGGTTTTTATCAGAGATTTGGGTGGTATCCTATCGGTCTAGATCAAGCATAAAATGTTCTTTGTGAAGTACATTGAAGTGAGAAACATCGTATACGAGACGTTCACTTGATTCACCTTTCGTCCTTCGGTCAACACCATCTTCTGACGTTCACGGTGTTTTCAGCTATCGGCAGTTCTATTCCAAAAGCAGCACTCCAAACCCTACGAATTTATTATCTATAAGTATCCTTCAGGGTGCATACTACATGGTGTGAAAATACAGCGCAACCTACTGAGTACTGAGACTGTGTCCCTTCCACTGTACGGACTAGGAGATAGGCGGAAAACCCACTGACAGCGATGCGAGACTAAAAACCCGTCCTATACCACAAAAATCCAGTCTTTCTATATAGTTCCGACGACTTTGGCCTTATCGGCCTGTCGAGAACAAAACAACAGAATAAATCGCGTTAACTTGCACGTCAGTAACCCTCGCGTTGCATCCAAACTCACCGCATCCGCTTAACTGCACAGGATACACCACTGGTACATGATGTACCTCAGTGTGGAAAGGTGTGTATGGTAGAATTAACTGTTCCGGTCGCATTGGTGCGTGAACAAACCGGTGGAGCAAGGGCAAACTGATTGCTGGGGTTGGTAGTCCGGCTTACTTTCTCAAGCTCGCTCCACATAGCTACAGACTATAGCACGAGCATGCAGCATGTATTATCAGTTGTTGTATCCAGAGAGGCCGAATTCCCTCATACCACATTGGAATTCGTTTCAGTCTACTGCATACTCAACTACACCATTGAAATTTCATGAATTTATTAGCATATATAAGGCATCTGACAAAGTGAAGAGTTTTGATAAATATCTCTCAGTGACTTACCAGCACGTTAACGACTATTTACGGCTAATACTATATCATTAAGCCCTGAAGCGAGGGAGAGTACTCCGTATTCTTAACATAAATATGCTCACATTTCATGAAGGAAGCTACTCACAGGGTTGCTTAAAACCCCGAATTTCCAAATTTCGATGTGAGGCTAGTACGAGTTTTTACTCAACAAAGGGCAACTGCAGTAGGGACTGACTCATTTACGAAAAGAGGTTCGCTCAGAAAAACGACGTCACAGCGGTCATCCACCTGATGAGTTGTCCATGGAGGAGCCAATGAGCACCGAATCACGTGAGGTGAACTGTATCTCCATGCAAATAACTGCATAAGCACACAGCGTTATTTTTGTACTGTCAATCTTAACATTATTCTGATGAGAAGAAACTTACATACGGTGGCCAACCACTGAATAAAATTCGTTCAATTCGGTCCTCACAAACGTCTCTAAAGAGGTCCTATCGTGTGGCCGATCACCAGCCTAATTGTTGCAGATAATGCGCAACATCACGAATCAGCGACCCTAGAGTTTACGCATTTTATAATCGTATTCACTCCATAGAAACAAGCACGGTGTTAATCTGGCCGTGAACATTAGTTTGTGGTATGCCGGGTTTCTCTTTGGAAACATTTGGATGCTTGATGGAACGAAAACCCGACTATTGAGCTCATACTTGTGCACGTGACCGGGAACTTTGATTTCCCGTTAGATTTTTCGATAGTCCAGAGTAGAGCAGTTCCCCAGGTAGAAACCATTATGGCCTCAAGACTGTTGGTTGGGAACAAGAACTTTAAATGTGCAACCTGGATAACCAAGTGTTAGTTGGAGTTAGATGAAGCTAGAGGCCGCTAGAGCCCCTATTTGTCATGGTTACATCAGCTTTGAACACAGAAACAGTGGGTTTTTGTTACCCGTCCTCCCTTGTCGCTGGTGTGTGATACCCGCGCAGCATGTGATATCTTGGGGTCGTAGGCCTGGCGTTGGTGTCGCAGGTATCGCGAATGCCCGGTTGGCTTGCATGCACGGTTGGCTTTGCATGCAACAAATGAGTGGGTAGGACATGCATCGAATCCAGAGTGCAGGTGATGCAGAACCCGCCTCATGGCAAGCCAAGAGGATTTGAGGCTTAAACCTATGGACGCACTAAACAGGCCAACATGGATGCATCCAGTGGGTCAACGCTGTGCACCCGTTGAGTGGTGTGGCCCGAGTACAACAATCAGTCTTTTGCTGGCAGGCCTAGTGTTGCAGCTGGGATTGCGCATAATCACCACAATTAGATCAACGACGTCACCTTTCCATGTGTGCACTTTGACCCTCCTAGCCGTTAGAAGGCAAATGAGCGAGGTTGTGAATGAATAAAACCGCCAAACTGAGTCATCTGGAAATTGGTCTGACGTTAACCGGAACCTCAGATGAAGCTTTCAACTGGACGTGTTGCGCAAAGGCTGCCTCATTCGACAGGGCACTTGATATATATATATATATATATATATATATATATATAT
>NW_008751687.1:2062330-2072568 GCF_000715545.1 Opisthorchis viverrini | reverse complement strand
ATGGTCCCGTTAATGTCTGGTTAGACAGGCGACGGTAAAAAATGACGAGATCGATGCGCTTGTGTGTGTCGTAAGACAACGATGATGCAGTTCGGCGCAGCTGGGACTGACGGAATTGAAGACGAGAGGGGATTGCCACAGCGTCGACCAACCAATCTGTGCCGCCTCTAACTGTTACTGGACCACTTGTGCAAACCAAGTCGCATCAAGCCTTTTCAAGTTAAACGTATGAATTTGACAGTTTGAGCAGAGCAAAGCTGCTGGATATCTTCGGGTGGGCACCCTTGTTAGTATTTAAGTGATATTCACAGTGACCTTATTATACGAGCACTTGCTCTAACACCAAGCAATTCCGTAGCCACCAACACTTCTTGATATCAGGAAACGTATACATACGGAAAAGAGGCTATCTAAATTCTGCAGGACAGGATCCTTTGTAAGGCTGAAATCAAGTCTCATCGACTACTTCCTTAAAGAATCAGCGCACCTGTAATAATCGATATCAAGAAAACTTCAAGAGTTATAACCGAACATCGTGAGTGAGCGATTGTGAAAAGGTCATTCAATTT
The DNA here is from genome assembly GCF_000715545.1 of Opisthorchis viverrini. NCBI lineage: Eukaryota > Metazoa > Platyhelminthes > Trematoda > Opisthorchiida > Opisthorchiidae > Opisthorchis > Opisthorchis viverrini. Next base: position 2,071,999 of record NW_008751687.1, on the reverse strand, counting down.
ACTTGGATAAACATTGATAGCTGGTTGCTCTATACATATGCCACTGTGCTACGAGGCATTCCGATTTTGTATATCACAAAGATTATGCAAATATCAGCACTGTGTACCACGCCACTGAAAGGCTATTTTCCATGAGTTTAAGAACTAGAGGTCTAAAGCAAGTATTTTCGGAAAGGCCAAGCTAATGACATAAACTATTCAAATCGACTGGGTTCATGAGTTGGAGGATAAGGTTCATTAAGTACTTTTTCGCAATGAAAGTGTGGCAGTTCTATGCGGTTAGTCAGTGAATGAATTTTGCTTGACTGTTGACGACACAGTTCCCGGCAGTCACACATCGATTTGGTAGCAGAGAGCCCGCCAGCGAACCAGCTATGTTCATATCAATGTGAGTGACCATCAGCTACACAGTTTTCCTCCGAGTTGGTCTCTGAACAAGGAAAAATCTCCAGCAAAATAACTAAATCATACGCTGCTGCGGTCACTCTAAGCAAATGGTGGCCTTCATGAGCCTAAATTGGTATGGTGTGCTGAAAGTCGATTTGACACCTCTATTTTCTTCTATTCCCGCTCGATATAAAGCACTCAAATTTTGAGAAATTACACAAGGTAACCAGCGCAGCAAATCTATCAAGTTTCCAGTTGCGACTTATCCAGATTAATAAGGCCTCAACTTCAGTCTTCTCGTATAAATGTTTGATGTTCCACTACAGGGAGGCTTTTCGCATATTTCTTTCAGATTCCTAATTTGTTCTCTTCAATTGTCATGCGATAAAGTTGTCCGTATGAGCACGTTCCCACTAGTGTCTACCCTGCAAGTAATCCGATATTTCTCTTTATTTCCTTGCCTTTCCGCTAGTGGTCCTACTTACTCGAATTAACGTTGAATTAATGTGCAGTCTCAGCGCCCCCACCACCGGAACCGCCACACCCACACACAAACGATTTCTGTACCTGGTCGTGCAGTGTCAGATAGGAGCGGCTCTTATTCGTTGGTCGACGCTGTCGCAAGCGTCGCCCTCACTCTTCGTGTCATATGCTCCAAGGTTGCCCGTGGCTGCATCAACCTTGTTTTGCGATACTCAGAAACACATGGGTCGTCTCAATTTGGCCCTTTACTCGTCCCAAGCCTGCAGGCAGCTGTCATGTGATTGGGGGACGCCATCGCCCGACCGAATTAAGCAGGCCCTGTGAGCAGTAAGGGTGATGGCATTGATCGACCTAGTTTACGACTACGAGGGGCGCAACTGCACGTTTCCATATTCGCATTGGGGCCGTTCACAACCGGGTATTCCATTGGCTTTCGGACGCACCGGTGACGCACACAATCCATTGGCTTTCGGACGCACCGGTGACGCATTTTTCGATGGCATTTTTTTCGGTGCCATTTTTCGAATTAAAAAGTGTTGATGCTCCAGACCAAACTTATGAGGGCCATGTGGGTTCATGTAACCTGTCCGTGTTCACCTACGCTCACGTGCAAAACGGTGTACTGGTGGCTGCGACGATCGCAGATGTGTCGCATATTCGGACATTCAAGTGACCTACGCGAGGCTGCCACGCCTCGGATACTTTTTTCACCATAATGAGGTTAACCCTACTTTGCATTACGTTGCCTTAACATGACTACCCTTAGTTGTCATCTTAGGTCAGAATAAAAATGTGTGCTTTATTCCTCAATGCCAGTTTGGGTACTACGAAATGACACTTTCGAATGACTCAACTGGCCATCTCTCGGTTACCTTGTGAGATCGTCCTAAATCCAACCAGGAACTTGTATGGACCCCACTGTATTTCAGGTGTATAATCTCCAGAAACGAAAGTAAATGTATGGAATCCTGTAAAAGAAACTGCGTTTTCACTCGTGTATGAGTGAGTGTTTATATCAGTTGGTCAGCAGCCTACACAGTTTCAATGAATCCTTTCCAGGTGGACTACTTGGGCTATCTTGCTTGCTGGTCTAGCTTCTGCTTACTGATATTGGAAATCTAGAGAATAGGACAACGTCAGAAAATGTCCATATATCACAGAAAAGAGAGAATAGTGAACGGCTTTTTGTAAAATCACTTGAGAGGAGTAAGTATTTCAAAAGCTGCAAGGGGACATATTCAAAAGAGCTACACAAGCATTCACGTCTATTAGGGAAGCATATGTGCAATTTGTGCGGCAAAGCAAATCAAATACGACAGGATGAGGTCGAAGTCGCGGCGAAAGCAGTAGTTGATGAAGAAGCAGCGGAAGGTAAGCTCACTAAAAACATACTCAATAGAGGCATTACTAGCTACCAAACAAACAGTAATCAGATACCGTTAAAGCCAAATGGACGTGTAAATGAGTGCATTTCGCGCATTTTCGTACAATTTGATTTCAAGTAGAACATAAGGTAAACGGAAACCCAGGAACTACGGCTAGCTGAAAGAACCAAAAAGGGCGAAGTTTTTCAGCAAACTCGTGCAGTATGATGCCTCTCGTCTGTCCTCCTTACTGGGGCCGATACAACAGGTTTACCTGTTTTCTATAGAGGAGAATGTCGGTAGCTCAGGCAGTGTAGATGGTCGTTGGCTTGTTCGCCGAGCTGGACAATTTGGTTGCAATTTGGTTACTGCAACCACAATTGCCCAGCTCAGCGACCAGGCCAACGACCAGGTTTACCTTCTTTGCTTATACACAACCCAGTTTTCAAAACAAATCGGGAGGGTTCCGATTATTAACAAATCCGCTTATGGAGTCCTTCGGAGTGAAACATCTATGTGTCTTACTCTGGTTACCAATTGAAACGCTTTGCACTTGACCAGATACACTCATTTTGAAATTACTTTGTTAGGGTGACTCAACTAACTCTCAACTGGATCTCTCGTTGGTTATATTCTCCAACGGATGGTCTTTCATTTGATACGGTGTTTGAAGGAATTTGAAAGAATACACTATTCATAGGTTTGCAGAGTCCCCGTTAATAATAACTTAATTTGCAAATGAGTGTATTTTGCTGCTGGATGCTACAGCAGAGCGATTCTTCTTCTCGACCGCTCGATTCAAGCTGCAGTGATGAAGCGTTCGGCCAAACTGAGTTTGCACGTTGAATCACTGGTACTGAGTGTTTGGTCGCCACTCGGATCAAGCGGTGCCGTTCATGCTGTGGCATTGGTGTGAACCGCCAGAAAAATATCCTTGGATTGGACAATCAGGGTGAATCCGACCATAGTTGATTCGCTTGTTGTGATCATTTTCCAGATGAAAAAAACCACAGTAGCATATCTGATTGGTAATTTCAGTTAATCAATCACTGATTAATATCCATTCATTTCACGTAGTGCGCTAATCAGGTTGAGAAAAAAGAAGTAAGCGAAAAAAATCCTACATGTTTGCATGGTGTCGTCCTTGGGAGAACTGTCTGCACCATAATTTGTTTATCTATTTTTTGTCATGCTACACTAGAAGTCTTACTTAAACTGGATGGCATGGGTTATTCAGTGTTTCGAGCATGAATGAGCTCAAGAGGGCTCAATGCTCAAGGCTCAGACTTACTTACCGAGAGGTCGATTCTTCTAACTCCACCTATGTATCTTGACTGTTCCTGTCTAAGTTTGGCCAACCTTATAGTATCACAGCCCCGAACATTCTGTTGTTTAGTCGGACTGTAGCTCACTAGAGCAGTTATGTTGTTCCGAAGCCGATGGTAAAGTTCACTTAAGAAAACTTTGGTTGCAAACCTACTGTTAGACGTCAGGCAGTTTTCCTCAGTATCATGAATGCTAATGTCGGTGGAAAAATCTACATTCCGCACACTTTCCTTATGTCAGTTTTTGTCGGAGCTCCATCCATCCGCTTTATTTTCTCCAAAACAAACTCGGTTGACCGAAACTCGCTCCCTCCAAACGGATAATTGTGTCGGTGCCAGGTATCAGTTTGCGTCAGGAACAATAATCCAGATTCCTTTGTTTTCTTGGGGATTATAAGGGTGCACTTTATTCTTGTTCGGCAAATGGACCTGCGTGTAGAACGCAAAGAACTGGTCAGTCTTCTACTCAGAAGATGACTGAATAGATGATTTTACTGTACAATCGTAGTATGAATCGTATAACTGAGTTTCAGGTTTGAACTCTCCACTTCTGAAAAGTTCTTTAAACAGTCGGTGGGTTTGGAGCCTTCGTTCACAGCACTTAACGCCAACGCTTCCTCGAAATTCTGCAGAATCTGGTTTCCTCAGGTTCTACTTGATTGACTGTATTGGAACGAACTTTACTGCTTGTCTGAGAGCCCCGCTATCGACGTCTAGTGACGTTTGGTGTTCGGCCTGCAGTGCAAAGCAGTTTTGCGCAGGCGGATGGGTAAAGAGTAAAAACTGATGAAAAAATTGCATCAGAGAAAAAAATGTTTGTCTTTCTTTTTTCCAGATAGTCATTTGTTGACAGAGGGAACAAATCGATCACCAAAACCACCATCTGAGCAGTGATGGGAGATGGTTTGAAAGTGTTGTCTGCCACGATAAACCCAGTGTTGATTCCCCGGTGGAGAACAATTTCTGAGGTAATACGAGATAGGGTCTGAAGGCTAATTTAATTAGACTAGAAAAATCTCAGCAGGTCTTCTCGCCAATGGTGTGGCATCGCATTGATATCAATTCTATCCGTCTAACATTAGGTTTGGAGTGATTATAAAAAACGGTTTTGTAAGTTAGCAAATAAAGAATTCAGAGAAGAAACAAACATGGTTTTGAATAAATTTATTGAAAAGTTGGTTAACGTATTTCAGATATGCTTCTGAACTATTCATCCCAAGAGTTTGAAGCACTGATCCTACCCTATGCCCCACAAACATTGTCAACTGAGTTTACAAACTTGCCATACTATGACTCGCTTCAGATGCGAATTTACGTACGATCTGGTATCTTCTAGATACCATGATGGAGGTAGTTCGTAAAATACCAGAATATACGTTACGTTTCCGAAACAGCGTAGAAAAAGCGATTCATCTGTCCATGAGATGCCGGAGCAAGATGCCGTGAAGCCGATTAGTTTTATCGGGTTGTCCAAAATCCATGAAATTGATGTATAGGGTACTAAAACCTTCTGTTTTTGAGGAGACTCCTGATTTGAACAAACAGGCGTAATTAAGAGCTGTTAGTTGGCGTCTCACGAGAAAGATTTCCACATACCTCCCTGAATAGCGCTGTCTGCCTGCTATTCCCGTACGCGTCGCCACATTGAAAACGGATCCGAGGAATGGGATAATCCCCATCGGTTGTATATGGTATAATGACGGACTCTTGAAATTGTATCTTTCTTTTACGTCCGGTGCTTGTCGCTTTTCTACCAATGAGGCAAATCACGCTGCCGCAACTCTCAGTGGTGCCTCTAATTTTTTTCTACCTACAAGATAAACGAAAAGGAAGAATGCTAGATTGACTGGTTGCACTGACTCTTTTTGGATTTCGGCGAATTCACCGGGAGGATGTGTGAACATACTGAATAAGTTGCTAGTTTGCATCTAGCAATGAGTCAGGCGAGATTTTATACCAGACCTTACGACAGTTCATCAAGCATTCAATGGATTTTTCCGCCTAAGAAACGATATTTGATCGTTCCATTCACTATCTTAATAATGTGCCCACGGTTAAAAGGATTCCGGGATCTTCAGTTGTGTCGAATTCCCAATTTCCTCATGAAGTCTGTTTTCCATCCTTCAGAAATCAGCCGCACTGAACTGCACTTAAGCCATCGACCAGCTTTTGTTTTTGCTTAGGCACTTTTATAATTAGTATAGCAATTTAGCGGAAAACCGCTGCCGTGCTTTCAAACGACTACCCCGGGTCTCCCTCAAATGGCTCAAAATAGCGCACTGTAAAATTTGAACTTCGGTGTCACCCTTTTAATTGCTTGCAGTTCCATATGAGGCAAGCCCTGAAATCCTACGGAAATTTTTCTGAACACCCCAAGAAAACTGCAGTGCATTTCACCTTTGCCGAAAAATCAGTTCACACATACCGAATAACCACTTCAAGGCTGCTTCACTTACAATCCTTAACTTCTGATGTACTCGGACCTGGCATCCGTTTTGGTGGCAGTCTTGCGATACGTTCTTGCTTTGCAACTGTCGTCTATCCCGTTTTCTGAGGAAATATGAACTTTTTCGTTTTCACGTTCAGTCTATTCCCCGATTCCTTTAACTTATAGCAAGACAACCAGTTTTCCAGCCACTGAAATGCGTCAGAAGACGAATGGAAGGAATGAGATTCTTAGTGAGGAATTGTAGGACAGTAGTTCGTATGACTGTGACAGCCAGTTGCCTTTACTTCAAAAGCTCATCAGCGAATCGAGACATACTCTGACTAATCGAGGTGTGATTTAGAAACGCAAACCAGTCGGCGGGTTGTGACACATGCTAAGGAAAAGTAACTTTTTAAGATGCAGAATCGAGACATACTCTGACTAATCGAGGTTTGGTGTGATTTAGAAACGCAAACCAGTCGACGGGTTGTGACATGCTAAGGAAAAGCAACTTTTTAAGATGCTTAAAACATGACCTGTACAGCTAATCTACAAAGACGGCTTGAACTATTCACGCGCATACATGGGAACATTTCAGGAGAGTCGACCTTCTAACTCCCCACAGATCTGAGTGCAAGTAACAGAGCGCGTTATTTTGATTTAGAGACATAAGGTAAGTGGACATGACAACTGAAGATAAAAGAGCGCTACCGAAGTGCACTGTACTGTGCCTGAGGGTAGTGTTGAATATTGCTGGCGCCAACACATATTTCTCAAGGTAATTTAGGCCGAAGGCCTTACTCGACCAGTGATGCTAAAACAAACTGTATGTACTAAAAAATCAGCTGTATAATGATGAACTATCAGCGCTATTGGCAATTCAGATGATCTACAAGGCACTTTGTGTCATCGATGTGGCATTGTGTGTTCATGTGGCGCACGTGCCTCAAACACAAACTTCCAAAGACGAACACAAGCAGTATGTAGATCTTCAATGACTGACAAGTTACATTGTCCAGAGTGCTAAGTAGCTAGTTGTGCAAGCGAGGAACACTGAATGTGAGGTCGGCTTGCCTCGAAGCTCAAAACACTTTCAAAGGAAAAAGAATAAACTGGACAGCAATCTACGCCATCTAGTGAAGGGCATAGCATGAATTAAATATAGTCTGAATGCCTCGGGGTAGTGTGTAATTCATCCCTAGAAATGAACTTACGATCAACAGAACATCAGCATGCAGGTCTATGGTCATCACCTGCAGGCACACATAATGGTGAGAACATTGGTCAAAAACAAGAAGCTGTGGAATGCGCTGTTTTAATTCGTGAGGTCTACCAACTACATTTTAGCGCTGACCTACATTTGTGCTCACCTCACATCGACCGGTTCCGGACAACTGGCGTCGAATAACACGGATGTTTGATACATACTTACTTGTCGTTCTTCTTTGGCAAAAGTAATCTTCTATCAGCCATCATACCATGCAGTCACAGAGACTAGGGTTCTCCTCAAAAGACAAACCCTAAATTTTAGCCTTTGTAGATGATTGTTGAGTTTAAAAAGGATATGCGTTTCGTGGGCAGTCGAAAGAAGATCTTGCCAGATCATTGTGGCGGCGAATAAGTAGTTTCTGTCTCGATGTTGGAAGATAGCTGTGGAGACAACTATGGAACAACGGGATTTTGTGATCGAAACGAAGATCATTCTGTTGCACATACGAACTCAATAAATAGACTCCCAACAGCTACGGCTATAAAGAGCAACCAGCAGTCTGGCAAATCCAAAACGGCTACTCTTGTTAGTCATGACCTACCGTATGGTCTCTCTAATGAAACATCATCCCTACAAAAGAATCCTAAGACTGCGGTTATTGTTGTGGCTTCATTTGAAGTGCTACTGTATGCCACTATGACACAGAAGATAGGGTGGATTTCTCTCGCCCGATGACACTACTGGAAGGAGGAAATCACCCGCGAGTGAAGATGTCTTCCCTTGAGGTTTTGGTGGAACCGAGTTCAAAAAGGGGCAATGATGATTGCAGCCGAAGCCCTAAGACTGCGGTTATTGTTGTGGCTTCATTTGAAGTGCTACTGTGTGCCACTATGACACAGAAGATAGGGTGGATTTCTCTCGCCCGATGACACTACTGGAAGGAGGAAATCACCCGCGAGTGAAGATGTCTTCCCTTGAGGTTTTGGTGGAACCGAGTTCAAAAAGGGGCAATGATGATTGTATTCAGCCGAAGCCTACTTCAGACAATCAAGTAGGAATGTTTTGCTTTAAAGACCATTGAATGAGCACTATCCGTGGTAGATCTATTCATGATGATTGTATTCAGCCGAAGCCTACTTGAAATAATAACGCTTATATACATGAGAACTATTATTGTTTCAGACAATCAAGTAGGAATGTTTTTCTTTAAAGACCATTGAATGAGCAATATCCGTGGAAGATCTATTTGACATAACAATTTTTATCATAAAAACTCGATGTTTCGGTAAGCGCCTTTGGGATCTTACCTACAGTTTAACACAAAATATTTGCTCCGTATGATCAAAAAATATCATGATTGAAATATCCGTTTGAAGAATTCCCACTGACTTGTCCTGCCGGCAGACACGTAGTCGGTTCGCCACATAACAGCTCAGTGACACGACGGTAATATTTACTACTTACATGCATCGGTGACTATGCTATCGATCCAGGCTATTTATCTTTCTCTACTATACTTTCTTTAGAAAAAAGCGGGCCAGAGAATGCTGCTCGTGACCGGGTTGTTCACTGAGCTTGGCTATTTTGTTCCAAACATGTCGCTATCGAAGGAGGCGACATAATCAGTGCATCGTTGTAAAGCGAAGGGAGCTGTGCTTTAGTGTATTTCCGGGGAGCAGGAAGAAAACATTCATGGGTCCCCGAACTTACGTTTTCGTACGTGCCCACATGCACCAGGGCTATCTTTACATCCTGCAGAGTTTCCACCTCTTTAGGCGGCCCGATTATACGTTCTCAAGCGGACACTGTGAATATGTAATTTAATGAAATCCTGCTAAGTAGCCATGTCCCATATTGACAAAACGCTTGTTTTCGTCCGAGCTCCTCGCCATCTGAAGGAAAATCACTTTCAAATCGTTTTCAAATGTTGATTCCTTGCAATCTACCTCGTACAGGCTAATCGGCCGAAGAGAGGGTGCTAACGACTACGCTTGTTAATAGGAACTTGTTGCTTACTTCGATGACCGTTTGCATATGAAATCGATTGGTCGCTTTAATGACACCCTATCAAACAATCCTACAGGATAACTAGCAGCTTTGGAGTGCAATGTATTTGCAACCTGGGAGACTTGTAATCAGGCATACAGACACACAGTATTTCGAATTAGTTGACGTACGATTACGGGACAACGATCTGATGAGACGACACGACAACATCAACCTGAAATGAATGGTTATATCGTTCGCAAATAAAACAATCATTAAAATATTGACCTTTCCGACAACGAACTACCCACGAACATTAGTCAGATGTTTCGCTTCATCTGGAAAGTCTAGCTTGGATGGTTACTGGCTCAACGTCGAGTTTGAACGTGCCTGCTTCACACTGCCAAACATACTAGAATGTATGGAACGTCCATACAAAGGTCTTATCATTCACGTGCAGCTATACATGTATGAATTAATGGTAAT
>NW_008751687.1:2053205-2058403 GCF_000715545.1 Opisthorchis viverrini | reverse complement strand
TATTTCTTTGCTTTATTTTCTGACCGCGTTTTATACCTTACCCATGTAGTTTCATTTGGTGAAAATAATAGCACTTCCTCCTACAACCTGAGGAGGAATTAATTGATAAAGAGTAGAAGGAAAGGGGGAGGGGCAAACAAAAGTAAAAACGGCCTGATCGAGAACAGCGTGTCTATAGCTTGGAACTCCATTGAGGTGAATATAACTGAGCATCTCGTCAGGCATGCTAATAATGAGACTGACCCAAGGTCTTCTGTGAAAAGCAAGCAAGAGACAAACGTTAGATGTGCAGTCAAACAGGGAGGTGATGACTACTCACCATTTAGCCAGGTTAAACCCCATGTTCAGTGAGGTATCTAATCACGTGCGAGAGGAACCAAACAGACCCCGACCAAGAAGGCACGAAGACCTCTCAGCACTCAGTTTGACGATAGCCGTCTTCGTTGCACGTTGTTTCTTTGGGTCATTCTTCAACAACAGTTCAGAGTTTGCGGTAGTACATGACCCAAACATCCTAACATGATGGGATTCACTTGCTGCTCTCGTTACTCTAATTCAACAACAAATAATTGCTTATGCACAAGTGCTGACAGGTTGAGGTCAGCTGACGTCTGCTGTGCTCTGAAGTCATTAGTGAGCAAAATTCTTTAAACATATGAGAAGATCGAGTCGTAGGTACCATCTTTCACAACCATATAGTTAAAGTGCTGTTCCAGTTACCTTGGACACATGACCCCTCGGCTCCAGTGAAATTCATTTCTAACTCAGTGAGCAACGCATGCGATGTGAAAATGCGCGTATCAACTTCTATCATATCACAGTCAAGGTTGATACAGCTGTTCAGATAAGTAAAGCCTTCAATAAGTGCAGGTTTCTCTTTCAAAAAATCTGGAGGGTTATGGGTGCCGAAAAGCACAGCTCTTTGGGATTTGGGGATCACTTCAAAAGTTCTGCTGAAATTAGACTATACGCACAGGTTACCTTAAAATGACAAGCTGTTTGGTAATGACAAGCTGGATGGTAAAATTTCGCTACCGAAATCCCTGGACCTATGAAATCTGCAATCGGGAATAAACTTGATGACAAAATTGAACAGAATGGGAGCGAAAGCGGGCATTGCGAATCCCACTAGTTGTAGAACTCTTAGATCAGTCGCTGTCAAGTCTTACCTGACCATGTGCGTGGGTTTAAGTGTCGGTGTCTTATTGAAGGCAGTAACCGCGTTAGGATGGGCAAAAGACTTCGTAGTGGTTCGTGTCCCATTTTGAATACAGGTACACTAACTGATTGATCCCAATGGTCCGGAATGCGTTTTCGTTCCAGAATAGTTTCAAATAGTTGAATTTGAACACAAAGATTCCCCATCACTCCCCATCAGCAACGGTTGGAGTTCACCNTGCAATGCAGGGTGAACTTCTCCTCATGGAATTTTTAAACTAGTTTTCTGGGAGGCAAACGTCGCTACGGCCGCTACATCTTATACCAGCAAAATGAACATCCCTAGTACAGTCTTTGCCTGTTACACTGAAAGAAATTTTTGACAACCCATATATTCGAAAGCGAGTAAGTCAAATCAGGAGGAGCAAAGAGTGTTTTGCTGACTTGTCTACCCTCTAGTCCACACGAGATTGATCAGTTGTTATTTTGGTCATTTCAGTCAGATGCCTCAATACTTCGAAGATGAACATGAACAAATCACATCTGGTGCTTGCTTAGGACTGGAATGCGTAGCACATGATTGTGAAGCACCTGCCATTTGAGCCAACTAACGGCACTTCAAAAGGTGATAGGCTTCGTGTGAATTCTTTAGGTGGTGAGAAGAAAATGCAGCTTGGATCAGGTGTTTTCCAGCTATTGAAAGTTTTGCCTGACGAAGGTAAATACTTCGCTCTATCACGGCTGTTTTTCAACTGGGTTGACTGACAGCTTTTTGAAAAACATAACATCAGCACTGACCATAACTCTAGGGTAGCCACTTTCGGTTGGCCAATTCAAATGTCTTTTGTGGTCATTGTAGAATGAGGCACCATCCTAGTGGCTTGGGCAACCTGGAACTATTTCAATCCTCGTGCTTTCTTCGGTTGGCGAGCAGCTACGCACCTTAAGATTGTCAGAACCGAGGGATACGACTATAACACATGTTGCAGTTATGTTATATGTACAGGTTATACTATGTATATATAACTATAGTGAATATCCTATGGGTATAGAGTATATACGATTTGACGAGCACATGAAACTAGTCGATTATGCCATCGGTCTTATTCAGTTTTAGTGTTCTCGTATCATGTTTTCCTCCCAACCCGGGAAATTACGTCAAAATGACACTAACTCGGATCGGATGGAAGCACCCAACGGAAAACCACTTGTGTACGATTAAAGATCCATACGGAAATGCCTCAAGGCGTTGTTACCTGAAGTAATTAATAAACTAGACTTGCTGTTTTAGTGCTCATGTGTCCATATACACTGCGAAAGTTGCAACAATTCGCCGAATTCCGGATTTTGATGTCGACCATGTTTTGCAGTAATGTACTGGAAGCAGATGCTAGTCCGAAATGTAACCAAGACACAACTGAAGTTTTTCTACTGTTTTGAAAAGTAAATTTTCATACTGTTCTTTAGTAAGAAAAACCAGGGTTGAAGAAGGCTGGTGTCAAATTTCAACTGTCATCGACATTCATTAGGCTTTTACAGATAGTCCTTTGACCAGTCTAACCGAATTCCTAAAGTCAACTGGTCTAACCGTTGCACTTAGCGTTTGAAAGTATGAAATCAAGTCTCTTTATAGCTTGATTATCATGTGGTCGCAGTAACCACCTGCGACTGTGGTATGCATACGAACGATGCTCTTACCATCCGTTTGGATGACAAGCGTGTTCTCCAGCCTTTCAAATGTGAATGCGTTTTTTTCTGAAAGCTGAAAGTGCTTTACTAACTTTAGCATTTTTGGAAGCCAATGAAATGACAAGGTCATACTTTTTCCTAGCCCGTCCACTTCTATCACTCAGTTCAGTGGGGAAACGGACTGAAAGCACTTAACACGCGGGAGAAAATGTTTCATTTATTGAAAAACACACACTGCACCCTTGACAGACAGATGAAATACCTATAAACTGGTGGGAGAAAAATTCTATTTTCACTTCCCACTTGGAGAACCCGTCAATCATTTAAAATAGGGTTCTTAATCAATGGATATTACGCAAATCTATTGCTGACAATGTTACTTTTCCTAAGTGAGGTCGGTCGTCAAACAGCATGAAGAAGTAGACGAGAAAACGTGTGTCCTGAAGAAAACCGTAAGGTGACAGTGTTGGATAATTATTATAACTTTTTATTATGTCACTGCAAGTCACATTGGTTGTTTTTGTCTCTCCTGAGGGGAGATTCCATTTATCATTTCAGTGCGACCTCAGCTAACTGTTCTTCTTTGTCGCGTTAGCGAGTATACACTACAAGTCCGAAGGTTTAATGAAAAGTAGTCAAAATAAATTTAACCTGATTCGTTACATTATTTATCCGCAAATGAATCCCTAGCGCAAGTACAGATACTTTATCACGTAACACACTATCCATATGGTTGCCGAAAACTCTTCGAAGTCTTCAGGAATCTATTGATTAGTGTGTTGCGTCGTATCGTACCAACTGAAAATTGGGGCGACCTGGTGCAGTACATTCCGTTGAAGAAGGCTATTGTAAACAAGAGATTCGGCTGAAATTCACCTGAGTCTCCCGTGAAGACCACATTGATATGCGAATAGGTGTATTTCGCCGATACTCTATAGCCTTGCGTGTCATGGACCATATTTCTCAATATTTAGTACATTCATTCCTCTTTAGGGGTTTTCTGGGAAGCAATAATCTATCCCAAGCACCACGTTCCTTCTCTGGAGAAATGCTTTCCCCAAGTAACAACCATTCGCGTACTAATGACAGGGTTGATAAAACTATGGATTTCCATTGCGCTGATGTATCGTTCCCCTAACCTCAACGCAAGTCACTCCCACAAAGCATGAGGCTCCTACAATGAGCTTATTGATTCTATCACAAATTTTGTTGCCTGACAATATCCTTGGAAATATTGATGAGCCTTCCATAAGTCCAGAATTCCATACAGATACGAACAACTCGCCCCCAGTACACGTTATGCACTAATGGTGCATCGTTACGACCAGTTAAGCAAATACAAGCGGTGTTACATCAGAGCCGAGTGGATTACACAAATCCGATACTTCTCTTGTAACTGAGCAATGAAGGTTTCATCCTGTTTGCCACCAAGCAATCGCGAATACTGTCAGCGTAATTTTATGGAAGAACAGTGGTGTGGTTCACAGGAGGAATCGTAACTCCGCGGTGTAAATTATCGTCCATTAACCTAACCGAAACAGAAGCCGTACACAATTCAAGCAGCCCAGAGAAATTAGGTAACTTTCGACGGAGGGAGAGGAGAATATATCAGTTTTGTCCACTTAAAGGCGTTTACTGCAACTAAAAAGATAAAATAATTTGGATGATCTTTTGGTGCATGCAGAACTTGTATAACAGTTTTAGCCCTGACAATGAAGTAGCACAAAAGACTGCTTCAACTATTGTGTAGCCGCTACCCAATGGAGTTCGTTCGTCGAAACCAAAGTAAAACACGATATAAGCTGTCTGTAAGGTCAATCCACATTTAGATGTTAAAAAAACAACCAAAACTGGTCGTTGATCGGGTGGATGTTAACCTGTCCACGGAGCCTGACAATCGGCTTGCACGTTGACGGAGTAAATGCACCCCAGCAACCACGCTTGCGACACAACTGGTATCATACACAAAGCTGATTGCGATGAAGCTGTGAATTTACGAGGAAAATTTTGCCATCGTAGTTGAAATATCCACATGTCATCACATGAAAGTGCCAACTGTGTGATATGGGCAGGACTGGTAGCCAACTCATAGCAACCCTCCCTCCTAGGGCGGTCGATTTTAGCTTCCCCTAAAGGTTGTCACTACGGAAGGAGCTATGTCGTAGCAGAGCTACTTGTAAGTCATCAGTAGGAACAGTTTGAGTCACTTTCATCACTGTTATTTTTACGAATATAGTCAAGAAGGATGACGCATTTCGAAAGGGGTATCAGTCGATGGGATAGTTTTTTTCCTTGGCGCTGTCCACGAGATGAAGAAGAGAACTAGTGTAGTTGTCTGGCTACCCAATAAG
>NW_008751687.1:1972400-2047366 GCF_000715545.1 Opisthorchis viverrini | reverse complement strand
ACATCTACATTTACCGAAAGATGGACTTGCATTCGTTTTGGATACAAATACTCTAAAAGTAAGATAAACGAAAGTGGCAATTTCTCGGGATGTTTTGTAGATGTTGGCTTTTTTTGTAAAGTGGAGCACTGAAGTTGTCCTTTTCTACTTCGATCGCACTAATGCTACCGCGCACTACAGAGGACAGAAAAATCAACACGAATCACGCAAACAACCGCATTTGTTTGGCTACTTGTCACGAACGAACATTTGCGTCCAAATTGAATTGTATGTACGTGGATGTATCCGCAACATGATTTGACTATGAATGATGGGGTAAAGCGAGATCTTTGGAACCTTTCGTCCACTTCGTTATTCATCTTTACCGGTCATCGCATCTTAATTACGAAATACGTCACCAAATTCTGTGCACCAGAATCGAATCGGCTAATAGCTGTAATCGAAATCGTACTGTATACTGATTTAGTGATTACCTAATCCGTACAGTCAACGCTATTATCCCTCGTTGAAATCTTCGTCCGTTCAAAACTTCCACGGCCGTAGTCGTGAGCTGGCAATAATCTTGTGAAGGTGAGAAAATGCATTTTGATGAATTATCAAANTATCATTCAGTCAGTACCAAAAGTGAGATCAGAACTGCTCCCGCTCATGTTGTGCGGGGGTCCTAGAGTTAGTGAGCGAAGCGGCAGGTGACCTTGAGACTGGTTAGCCGCAACAGGTACCTGTTTCTGTCCTCCTCATCTGTAACAAAATGGGTCAACACTAATGTGTACCTCACTGTGGCAAGTTTAGGTGCGCTTGATGGACATAGGTAACAGTAAACGGTACTGATCAAGAGCTACTGCTCCTTGAGGCGGATTTCTTCCTATAAACATGAAGTAGTAACGTTCATAGATTCAATATTACTGAGTGGCATGTGTGGATTCAAATAGGATAATTGTCACAAACAGTGGCACGTATATGACCTATATCTCACGCAATCCAACCGTTTTTCTGACGAAAACGCATCTGGGACATGGAAGCACTCTCTAATCTGAAATCCGGCCGAATTTTTACTGGCTGATATGGATTCTGTGGTCTGAGTGAATAAAGTTCATATCATGACCAAATCAGACTATTAGACTAAATTGTGGACCTAGGGTGCATGTGGGTGTAGGCCCATACTGAGCGAAAACAAATAAGCAAGTTGCGTAAATTGGTGCGTATTTCACTAGCTACCTTTTGAGTATCTTAGCGACAACTGAGGCAGGGTCCAGTATTTACTGCTTCACTTAGTTGACCTTCATCTGTCTTTAGGCTTGGTACTACGACTACCTCTATAGTATATTTTGACTGGGTACCGTTTGTGAGCTATACTTCTAGTATTGCATATGATTGACCTGTTAAGCACGAAAGGGGGGGTTTATAATGCAGTGTCGCCAAGGTAAACGATGCAACTTAGGTAGCAGTATAAAGTTTGTTCATGGGTATTTTATTCATGAAGGAAATATGGGAAGAACTTATATCATCAACTCATACTCAGCTAACACTTGTCTTGGTCCCGTCTGTCATTTCAGTCACAGAGTTTATGAATACTGTTCAGCGTTGAATTCAGGGAAGAAAAAAGCTCGCAATTTTGGGAAAACAAGAAAAGTTATTCAGAGGATATATCCAAATACTGGCGAGGTATGCCTTTGATATAAAGTATAAAGTGTTCCCACCTCCCCAAACTATCCATTATGTCGAGAAATGAAGTGTCCAGCATTAAACGTAATCAAGGACGTGCTGGTAGGATGTAGCACGGTTGGAAAACAGTTCAAACTTCTCATCTTTGAGATCAACTGGAGACTATGAAGTGGTCGGGGAATCGACACACTAACGTGGAATACATGCCTGAAAGAAATGCTTGGATAAAGTCAAAATTGTTCACCAAACAGGTTCGCTTGCCTAATGAGAAACTCAGGTTCAACTTCCAGCTAAATATACAGAACAGCCTAAAGGTCAAACTAATCCGCCTCTTTTCCAATATCACCTGAACGCTGCGGTCCAGTGATGCTGGTACCATTGACACTTGGAAGTTTCATTACATCAAGATATTTCTGTAACGCTGCTACTCCAGATAAAAAAACACGCAAATGNCAGGATGAGTAAGAGACAAATGTACACCAATTTACATCAATGATTCAGCTTCATTGTGGCAGTGAAATTTGGATTATGCTGTGTCCCTCACACACAGGATATCCTTCAAATGAACGCCACCGACATAAGCAATTGCTTCGTCGAGTTTTATTTTACTACCTAGTTCTATTAAGTGATAATGTCTAACTACGCTTTCATTGCAACTGACATCATCGTCTACTTGCTAAGTCTTGATCGTTTCACGGAAACCAACGTCGTTCCTACAAGACTTAGCCGATGCAGGACAACTTAGAATTTTCGTACCAACATCCCACCACTGTGGGAGAATCTGTTAGAAATACATTGCAATGAGGAAACTTGCTTTGATGGAGGTCCAGCCTACGGCTTTGATTTCGTCCCCGCCACGAGTCTCTTCAACTGTAAAAATGTGTCGAATATGACTTTATCATAGAGGGGGCGAACCCGTCTAAAGACTCGTATACGTAGAAACGCTCTTGATTATTTTACTGTAGGATTCAATGGACATCCTCTCTAGGGGATGAACGATTTGAGCATCCAGTTTACACTTTAAACGTGGCATTGTGTAACAAGGTTTATAACCTAATAAGCCGGTAATTCGAACAATTACTCACCAGAATAACAAGCCTTACCTTTCTTATGATCATTTTATTGTTTAGTCTATGAAACGAAACTTCACAAAAACCCTTCAAATCGTCCAGGCATTTTAGCTCACTTCGTATTCTATACTAATTGGCGTGTTGTTTGAGTTTGTTCTCACAACTAACGGCAAAATGTTTCCTCCAGATGCATTTGATTCCATTGTCTCCATTCGGTAAACCATCGCTTTTATGTTCACGCAGAAAGATTACCTCGAGCTTGTACCCCTCGTTAGAACCAGCTCCAACACAAACAGTGAAAGCAACCTGTTTTGAGGTCTTCACACACTTGCGGTAAGTGTGCCATTCATCCCGTTACAACTAAGCTAAAAACACTCGGGGTATTTTCCATCCATCTGTTTACCGTACTTTCCCCTCCGTTACTTCTTGCAGTGAACTCACTGCCTCCCCATGCAAATGTTCCCGGCTTACCTCCAAAAGCTAATCATAGGTTTAGACCTTGTTGTTCTAAAGTCTTTTCGGAGCCACAGACTTCCACGTTTCATGTTAAACTGAATCCTCCTGCTACTGAACACAATTGTGCTCCTAGGATTATGTTCTACTAGGACTACCAACAATGGAGCGCGTTCTTAATCCTAGTCTGTTGATATGATCATTCTCAGCTTTCGACGATCATTTCGACAAGTGGCTTGTGGTTAAGTTGAACTGAATATATCATTCAATCAGTACCAAAAGTGAGATCAGAACTGCTCCCGCTCATGTTGTGCGGGGGTCCTAGAGTTAGTGAGCGAAGCGGCAGGTGACCTTGAGACTGGTTAGCCGCAACAGGTACCTGTTTCTGTCCTCCTCATCTGTAACAAAATGGGTCAACACTAATGTGTACCTCACTGTGGCAAGTTTAGGTGCGCTTGATGGACATAGGTAACAGTAAACGGTACTGATCAAGAGCTAGTGCTCCGTGAGGCGGATTTCTTCCTATAAACATGAAGTAGTAACGTTCATAGATTCAATATTACTGAGTGGCATGTGTGGATTCAAATAGGATAATTGTCACAAACAGTGGCACGTATATGACCTATATCTCACGCAATCCAACCGTTTTTCTGACGAAAACGCATCTGGGACATGGAAGCACTCTCTAATCTGAAATCCGGCCGAATTTTTACTGGCTGATATGGATTCTGTGGTCTGAGTGAATAAAGTTCATATCATGACCAAATCAGACTATTAGACTAAATTGTGGACCTAGGGTGCATGTGGGTGTAGGCCCATACTGAGCGAAAACAAATAAGCAAGTTGCGTAAATTGGTGCGTATTTCACTAGCTACCTTTTGAGTATCTTAGCGACAACTGAGGCAGGGTCCAGTATTTACTGCTTCACTTAGTTGACCTTCATCTGTCTTTAGGCTTGGTACTACGACTACCTCTATAGTATATTTTGACTGGGTACCGTTTGTGAGCTATACTTCTAGTATTGCATATGATTGACCTGTTAGGCACGAAAGGGGGAGTTTATAATGCAGTTTCGCCAAGGTAAAAGATGCAACTTAGGTAGCAGTATAAAGTTTGTTCATGGGTATTTTATTCATGAAGGAAATATGGGATGAACTTATATCATCACCTCATACTCAGCTAACATTTGTCTTGGTCCCGTCTGTCATTTCAGTCTCAGAGTTTATGAATACTGTTCAGCGTTGAATTCAGGGAAGAAAAGAGCTCCTAATTTTGGGAAAACAAGAAAAGTTATTCAGAGGATATATCCAAATACTGGCGAGGTATGCCTTTGATATAAAGTATAAAGTGTTCCCACCTCCCCAAACTATCCATTATGTCGAGAAATGAAGTGTCCAGCATTAAACGTAATCAAGGACGTGCTGGTAGGATGTAGCACGGTTGGAAAACAGTTCAAACTT
Source organism: Opisthorchis viverrini (assembly GCF_000715545.1). Taxonomy (NCBI): domain Eukaryota; kingdom Metazoa; phylum Platyhelminthes; class Trematoda; order Opisthorchiida; family Opisthorchiidae; genus Opisthorchis; species Opisthorchis viverrini. Next base: position 2,042,718 of record NW_008751687.1, on the reverse strand, counting down.
CTCATCTTTGAGATCAACTGGAGACTATGAAGTGGTCGGGGAATCGACACACTAACGTGGAATACATGCCTGAAAGAAATGCTTGGATAAAGTCGAAATTGTTCACCAAACAGGTTCGTTTGCCTAATGAGAAACTCAGGTTCAACTTCCAGCTAAATATACAGAACAGCCTAAAGGTCAAACTAATCTGCCTCTTTTCCAATATCACCTGAACGCTGCGGTCCAGTGATGCTGGTACCATTGACACTTGGAAGTTTCATTACATCAAGATATTTCTGTAACGCTGCTACTCCAGATAAAAAAACACGCAAATGGTAAAGTTCCAACCGTCCTAAAACCGTTTCCACTGTTGCTTGCACTATTGTGGGCATCTACATTTACCGAAAGATGGGCTTGCATTCGTTTTGGATACAAATACTCTAAAAGTAAGATAAACGAAAGTGGCAATTTCTCGGGATGTTTTGTAGATGTTGGCTTTTTTTGTAAAGTGGAGCACTGAAGTTGTCCTTTTCTACTTCGATCGCACTAATGTTACCGCGCACTACAGAGGACAGAAAAATCAACACGAATCACGCAAACAACCGCATTTGTTTGGCTACTTGTTACGAACGAACATTTGCGTCCAAATCGAATTGTATGTACGTGGATGTATCCGCAACATGATTTGACTATGAATGATGGGGTAAAGCGAGATCTTAAGAACCTTTCGTCCACTACTTTATTCATCTTTACCGGTCATCGCATCTTAATTAAGAAATACGTCACCAAATTCTGTGCACCAGAATCGAATCGGCTAATAGCTGTAATCGAAATCGTACTGTATACTGATTTAGTGATTACCTAATCCGTACAGTCAACGCTATTATCCCTCGTTGAAATCTTCGTCCGTTCAAAACTTCCACGGCCGTAGTCGTGAGCTGGCAATAATCTTGTGAAGGTGAGAAAATGCATTTTGATGAATTATCAAAGAACTGGAACCAGTCTAGTGGTCGACGTGACTGAACTAAACATGCCAGCACGGTCGTCAGACCTACAGGCGGGAGACAAGGGAGTATGCTTCCGTTACAATGGCCTCAGAGGTTTCATCCTTCAAGCATTGGTTGTCTAAGTATATCACTGAACTTCAATACTCAATGTGCGACCGTTTGGCGGGGCATATACCGATGCATTAATTGTTCATTTCATCCGGCTACTGAGATCTACTTTTAACGCACGGCGTATATGTCCGTGCCGCTGGATGATACAAATGTCCTATACTTGAATGACGTGGTCTTCTATGGTTAGTATGACGCGTGCCTGTTGTTTGAAACGTTAATTTTTCGAAAAACACTAAGTCAACGGTTTACTATTCTTCTGGGCACACAGTTCCTTTTGTGTCTATGAAATTTCGCCTGTATAATGCTCTCTGAAATTCGCTCCGTGCTGTCGGTTAGAATGTTTCTTCATCCTGAAGTTTTACCTCTGGAAAAGAAAAGTATCCAGTGTGATTTGCCCTTTTTGTCCAAGTCAGGCTTCTGTCGGTAAGGCTAGGTTCGGTGTTGCCGTATTTGGCGTAGAGAAATAAGTGTACAGAAACGTAACTGTTAAATTGTTCCTTCTGCCTTCCCCTTTTGATTTTTGGAGAGTTCTTTTGAAAGTAATCACCGCGGATTGTGGTGGCTTGTTGGATTTTGGATGACAGGTGGGACTAAATAAAATGCTCCATAGCCCATGATTTGGAAACCCATGAAAACCGTTTGACTTAAACTGCGAAACGTTGTTAGTCACACGTGTCTCTGGCGTGTCAAAATTAGCAAACAAGCAATCCAAACAAAGGATAGGTGCAGATATTAAGACTGTGGGTAGCCCTGATTAGGACTAACTGCAAAATCCATGTACGTCAAGGGGAATTCGATCAACGCTTTACTTTATCCTGTAGAACTATTGCTGTTCTCTCCGCGAGCTGGCACAAACTTCCACCTCAAATTCAAACACTGTCTAAAAACCCAAAAACTTTAGTGCTATGATCTAACACAAAATGGGATTTCGTTAACTGAAAGTAATAGAAAGTAATACAAAATAAGGGAAGTCACAAGCATCATGCCGGATGGTAAGTAGCAGTCCGGAGAAAATGTGGGAATGTTCGTTCCTGTCAGTTGTGTCGCTGAGTTCCAGATCTCTCCTGGAAAAATTTGGTTAGTTGTGTAATTGTATTGGAATGAAATAAAAGGACGTTACAGTTCATTTCAGTTTCCTATATAAAAACCGCGTATGGAAGTGCAATGTTTATGGCTAATACAGCTTCTTCCATAGAAGATAAGAGGAATAAGGGAATGAAATCCATGTGTGGACGTCAAATTGTCCTGCGTGTCTGGCACGGAAGACAGTAAGAGCTGCGCAGTGAAAGCCACAGCTTTGCTGCAAGAGCACGATTTACTGTACGACAGTCGTGTCTTTCAGATTTACTAACCACTGATTTGCCTCGTCCTGCAGTCCCCATCCGGAGAGACAACACTTACCAACGCGTATGGGCTCTTATGCTTCGTTGTCAAGTCATGACCACCACTGGATCATCTCCATTAGAAGTAAGAATAGGCGAAGAGAGATCTAAGAGACAAACGGTCGTATACGAGGTACATTACATCACCAGTGTAACCTGCGGAGTGTGACCTCAGGATCACTGGTCTGATGTTACCACTAGCCCCACGCTGAGCTACGGAGGCATCGATCGTCAGATATAGCCTCCAAAGGTCATCCACAAGCAGTCACCATGTCCTTTTGCTCAATGAACCAGGACGGATTGTAAATTGTATGCGTTTTACACCCTGCTCATAGCAGTCAGGCTAATGTACCTGATTGGCAGCTGTCTGAGTTTGGCAAAGCTGCCCTAACCTTTCCAATTCGGGAAGTGGTTTCGTCTTCCGCCAGTCCTCCGGGGCTTGTGCGAACTCCCAGCAAGACGAAATCATTTGCTCCATCAATCGGCTGAGATGCAAGAATGAGATTTGAGTTTGATCCCCGACAGTCTTGATGCAGCACTCTATGTTCGTAAAAGGGCACCTATATACCGAGAGATCTTTTTCCTTGAGGAATTCGAATTTGTTGAAACTGGCCATGGGGTTTAAAAAAAAAGTCAACTTCACATAAATTGCCTCATCATTTTGGGCAGGCCAAAACTCTCCCGCTGTTACAAGTTTGTTCTCACGGGGAGTACGTATATCTCCTTGAGTTATCCATAAGCAGATGTTAACAATTTTACTCACGCTTCCCCGGAATTTAGTCTTATCTGGAAATTTTGTACTTCGCAGACTGCGATGACATCCTTGTAGATACCTAACTATTTTATTGTCCCTAAGGTATATCCAAAAGACAACTACCGGCTCCTTACACATAATGCGAAAGGAATTATTCCAAAATTAGATGGAAAGTCTCGGTGTGTGGAGTTCTACAGGTGTAAACTATGCTATCTGGATTGGCCTAGATCCCCTACTCATTCATGAGCATGCCAAGCAGTTCAATTCTGGCAACTTTTTTTACATATTACTAAGCGTTTGTATTCTGTGGTCAAATCCGTTGGGACGCTTGTTTCAGAATTTATCAGTAGTGACGAATAAACCCCTCATCTTGTGTTGTCTTGCCTTGTAATGTGTCAATGGCACCCAAGTACAACATTTTGTGGGCTACATCAGGGTGATATTTATCCTGCGATCAGGCAGGATATCAGGCACGGCTGATAGCCAGTAAACATAAGAAACAAACAGGCTGAAATTCTTCGTGCTTCGTTTGGTTCTGTTTCATAGACCCCGCGACACACGCGACTGATTGTTAAACCAACACCCCATTCACACAAAATAGTTAGTTCTGTTCCAGAAGACAAACAGCTTTCAGGTACTCATCTGTCATTCATCTCAAACCCCAATATTGGTGAATCTCTTGGGTGTGGCACGAGTGATTGATTGCTCGTTTTTGGTTGCAAAACCAGACCGAAACTTCCTGGCCGTGTGTACTGTTCAAGTGAAGTTCTATCACTTTACAACCGCTTTTGTTTAGGTCGCCGATATACCAAAATTCGAAGTGATTTTAAAAGCCCAAATCTATTGTCCAATTTAGTTAAATGCTGTGAAGAAAGGATTATCTTGCAGAGAGAAATAGTCATACGCGTAGTAGAATAGTTAAGGTGGCTAGACCCATGCATTACGTCTGTCGAGTTACCGCCTGGTGAGTGTTGTTTTCCATGTCTAATTCAGAGTGGCGGAAACCTAGAAGCGGACGGAATTTGACATGGCAGAAGAGAATGAGGGATGTTACGCAAAGCTTGGGCGCCATTGGTGATGTTTGCCACCCAAGATGGGGTCCACGTGATGCCCTGTGCTTGGCAAGGGATACTGAACGATATGGTGGCTAGTCGATGCCAACGGCGTTCGTACTGTCAGTTCCCATTCAAATTTTCTGGCCAAGTGTTGGAGGTGTAGGCACCTCGTATGTTTGTTGAAGGCTAGCCCTGCCTAATCGTGTCCCTTTCTTTCTTCCTCGTATTATAAGGCTCTATACAAAACAATCGGCATAGTTGTAGGGCACTGAAGCGCAAGTGCTCTCTAGTGGTACTGATGTCAGTGATGGTGATGATGATGATGATGATGATGATGATGATGATGATGATGATGATGATGATGATGATGATGATGGTGATGATGATGAGGATGATGATGATGATGATAATAATGACACGGATTCTCCAAGCATGCAGCAGTTTTTCTGAAGGAAATAATTCTGTTGAACCTAATAAAGCTCGTGGAAGTATACTTCTCTATGAGTAATTAGTCTCTCAGAACGCAAAATACGAATAGGCTTTACCTCTAGATCTGTGTTTTAGTTCCCATCCTTACTACTCGTCTAGTGGCAGCTGAATGAGAGCTTACGATGTTTCATCTAATAATACTCAAACGAAGTGGAACACTAGCACAAAATGGAAAATCGGTAACGTATGCCGGAATATCACCGTGTTCGCTAAAATTAACCAGGGCAGCTCGTCACCGACACTTTGTTACCGATTTAAAAGCGTAGTCAGTACTACACGGACTAAACAAGCATACTTGATTAAACGGGTCAAACTGTCTCCCTCGTTTGGATAGGAACCGAATGAACGGTTCTGCTGAACACATCACTTTGGACAGATACCTCACTGCTCTGTTTCATTGAGGAGCAAATTTGGGCAAGTTCGGCTTGATTTTGTACCTGAGCCGAGTAGAATGTGTGCGTCAGTTGGTGGAAAGTGCACTCCTCGTCCGCTGCTCACAACGCATCTATTCAGTGAGAGGATCATTGGCCGGCAGAATGGGCTACCTAAGTAGGACCTTCTAATCACGTTTCGGTTGGTGCAAAGTGCACTTCCGACCCGATGGTTTCTTTGCTGCTTTTCATAAAGTAGGGGATTCAGGTAACTTAGGCCTGCGGCTTGATGTGCGAGTTACGTGCGATTTCGGCACAACACTTCAGTTGTTGAAAGTGCATTCATCTCTCAAAGCCTAGGCACTCACGTCCAACAGGACACACTTGCACAGTACTTGTTAGCACTGAGAGTCGACAGAATCGTTTACTTTTTAATGTCCGCTAACCGAATGCGCGGCGCGAACTTCAGTTTGTTTATATTTGCATTTATCTTTGGGAGCGACAGTAAACATTAAATTGACGTTAGTTAACACTGCAGAAGGTGAAATTGACGTCACCTTAGGAACAACTCGTGAGGTTTTCACTTAACGGTAGACACCCTAATAAAAAGGGTGCCGAAAACTTCAGTAGGAGCTTCCTATTTATCAGGTAAGCACAGTCCCTGATTTCCCGTCAACTGTATGTTCTACTTGAACACGAACTTGCAAGCCATTGGCCAAATACACTCACTTGCGACATAAATTAGTTCTCGCGGGAAACTTAACTGAATCCCAACGGAATCGATCGTCTATAATGCTCTTGCTCAACTGAATGTGTTGTAACAGGCCGCCTCATGTTTCAGCCGGTATAATATTCGAGATGCCGTAAGATATTGCATAGATTTACCTCACCACTCATGAGGTTACTAAAAGTCTTAGACATTCCACAACAGATTTTGCCCTTCTTGGGACTAATCAGATGCGCAAGTTTCTCGAGTATCTGTCTATCTTATGTTCCATTTGTACACCAACTCGTAAGCCATTGGCAAAATGCAGTCATTTTCAGAATAAACTATTTCTAATGGAACAGACAACTGAATGCCAAATGAATCTCTCGTTTAGCTCATTCTTCAACTAAACGTTCGTCCGTACAAGAGAATATACTGCGGTATCTCGTGTACTGTACAACTGAAACACTTTGTGCAGCCCATTCATTTGAAGACCACCATAAATGAGTGACCCAGCTGAGATTCAATTTAATCTGCTGGTGACACTAAGTTAACTTCAAAATGAGCATACCTCACCATGTTTCGACATTGTTTATCGAGGAATTATATGTTCCTAACATTTATTTTGGCTGACTTCACTGAAGCTCTTCATAACATTCGGTAACCACCTAGTAAGTCATGGACTCTGTCATACTGAGGAATATTGCTTCTTGTGCAGACCAACCCACCCAGTTTATTCGAAGCACAGCAAAGCCCGTCAACCGCGCTTTCCTCTACACTTGCCACCTCTCCATTATGACTGGTTGTCGTCGGTCCGCGACCACTTAACTTTTTGTCAACATCAGGGATAAGTCTGGCTACAAGCCCCCCGGTTTTCGCTTTTTTCTTCTACTACAAAAAGAATGTAGGAATTTTAGCAGAATGCATCTTGATCCGCGGAACATCACACTGCTCAGCGTTTATAGTGCCACATTTTCAACCTGCCCCGGCCACAGAGGGGTGCTGTCTCATGCAGTCTGTTCTGTGCAGCCTAAAAACGGATCGACAAGTTCGTTTGAAACAAATTTTCATCTTTGGCAGTCTCGTACTCTAATGGTGTTAGTTTTTGGCGTGTTTTTTCTGTTTGTTTCATAACCATTGAACTTTCCTAACCCTCTCGTAGTGTGAGGGATGTTTCACACCGAGGCTGGTTCACAACGTGAATGAAATCGAATGTACCGGTGGTGGTGTTGGCGAAAAAGTTCGCAATGGGGCAAGATGACCACAAGAGATCGAGTAGCTTCATTGTGTCTCCTGTATATGTCATACGTGCAGATCTTATCGTCTTTTCCACAATGTCATCACACTGCAGTCCACGGTGGTGAGAACGACCGGGTTGCCATACTTGACCCAAAAATCTTGGGTCCGAAGTTGGAACACCGCCAACAGAGCACATCTGAAGCCAGTAACATGTACCTGGTTGTAGTGAGCAGAGCTGAAGTGGGTGCAGCTCAAAAGGATGCGTACAACAACCAAGTTGATGAAATCATCTGAAATAAAACATCAACAATGGGTTAGAGCAGTACCGATTGAAACAACTAAGGACCTTGGTGCTATGGCAGCCTAGCTATGGCAATTTCGATGGAGCAAAGTCCATGTATGAGCCAGCCATTCTGTGAAATTAGAACACCCTACTAGTGCAAAACACCTCAGAAAATATTGCTCTATGACAAATAAAAAAATGGATTGCAATGGAATGGGCACAGGCGGCAGGAAATTAATTATTCGAAGTCTGTACGTCCGTAACAATTTCCACTCGACCTCTGAGGATCGCATGGGTACCAAGATCAAATTACAGACCAAATAGGAGTCGGACGTTCATTGAAACCGAAGCAACACTGACCGCCCCACCCAGCCTCTCAAGAAGGATATTTTGGTAACAAGCCTTGGTAATGTCAGCCAGTCTGCGCACCAGACGGACGGCCGCCAACTAGGTGTCTGAGGTTGTGGAGATCATAATACTATCTCATTTAATTGGGGAGGCAGGAACCCCTATTTACCCAATGCGGTACTGCAGATGATGAACTGCATGTCAGCATGAATGACCACTGCTTCCTCACTCCAAAATATGTGCCATCTCACTTAGTTTGAAAAAGACAGATTAGCCGACAAGCTCATTATGCCACAGAACAGAACAATTAAAATGACCTGAAGACATGTCATTCGTTTGATGATGGGAGAGAGTGGAAAGGATTATTTGATACGAGGAGTCAAACAGTCGATTACTGAGTGAGTTTCACCTGACCATACGCCTGACATAGAAGCGAATGAAAGGTTGTATCGAAAAAATTCACGTTAGGCCTGCGATATAGCAAACTTTAGTTTGAAAACACTGTCTAGGTTTCTCGATGGTGGCTTGCACATATTGTAGAAGTCACACCCATATGCGAGACGGTGAATTCCATGAGGAATGAACGACTGAGAGAGAAGCATGTTTTGACAACCACGTAGTTGGAGGCCGAAAATAGATTGATCATTTGGTGTGACGCCCAGGCAGATGACCGTACTGGGGAACCTGATCAGTGGGCTTGGGATGCTCTCATATTCTACGGCTGCCACAGTTTGCCTAGTCCTTCTTCTCAAAATGTACCACTATGTTCAGCCACTGTGCATCCAAATGATTTGCTAATAGCAGGGTCGGGTTTTGAACTATCAAATGACAAATGTAAGTGATATAATAGGGGTTTGAGATATTCCTCTGTATATTATCTACAAACACTGCATTCCTCAACTAAAAATTGGTAACGGCTCGATTCCCCACATATGTAGGTTTCTTCCACTTCACAGTGTATATCCTGTCCGTATTAATTGGATGAGCTCCCCACACGGCAACAAGCAGATAAGATGTTCGGAAACTTCGTGCGAACCCACATGGCGTGCACCATTAAAGGGGGTAATCAGATGAAACGTCGGTATGATACGTTACCTGGTTTAACATTTGCCGGTTCTTATTATTCCACTGGGAGCTATTGCCTCTGTCCGCCCCCCCGACACCATCTGAAGAATGATTTCAAGCAATTCAGAATGCTATAGGTCACGAAGATGTGATATCGTCTTCTTTCAGGATAATTCACCTAAAGGTTGAACATTCAAAATGAGATTAATCACTTGCTCATCCTGTCCATTATCAGAGACCGTCTGGAAATTGAACTAGCCATCTCGAAAATGAATCATTAGTGACTGAGCATCAGTTTGCGAGGTTTACCACCATAACAATCAGTTTATAAGCCAGTTGCACAATAAAACAGTAGGCAACAAGCAAGATGTTCGGAAACTTCGTGCGAACCCACATGGCGTGCACCATTAAAGGGGGTAATCAGATGAAACGTCGGTATGATACGTTACCTGGTTTAACATTTGCCGGTTCTTATTATTCCACTGGGAGCTATTGCCTCTGTCCGCCCCACGTGCACCACTAAAGGGAGTAATCAGATGAAACGTCCGTATGATACATTACCTGGTTTACTATTTGCCGGTTCTTAATATTCCACTGGGAGCTATTGCATCTGTCCGCCCCCCGACACCATCTGAAGAATGATTTCAAGCAATTCAGAATGCTATAGGTCACGAAGATGTGATATCGTCTTCTTTCAGGATAATTCACCTAAAGGTTGAACATTCAAAATGAGATTAATCACTTGCTCATCCTGTCCATTATCAGAGACCGTCTGAAAATTGAACTAACCATCTCGAAAATGAATCATTAGTGACTGAGCATCAGTTTGCGAGGTTTACCACCATAACAATCAGTTTATAAGCCAGTTGCACAATAAAACAGTAGGCATTTCGACTGACTGTTAAAAACCGTTCCACTCACTCAGGAACTTTGAGCGACAGAAGAATGTTTCTCTTCTAAACGTTTCAGCATCAGTTATCTTGCTGAAATCCCACGTTGCAAATATCCCTCCTTAACCGGACAACAGGAACAACACACTGAACACTATCCATTTTATCATTTGTTCATACATGGTGCTCTTACTTTTAAGAATCATCTACCAGTCAGATATTACATTTTCTTTTAACTTCCAGTTGGTGGTGTATCATGTTTTACCACTGAAAATCTTTATATCCAAAAATCCTTATTCACTGGGATCCAATCAATGCAATGCGAGAAATTCGCATGACCACTTGATTTACCTTAGAACTGTTGACTGAGCCTGAGCCCACATGAAATAAATGGCACATAGCAATTGCTGGTTGCTGACCGTGGAGCGGGTGCCCGCCCCGATTTCAAGAACAGGGGGTATAGCAATTGTTGGTTGCTGACCGTGGAGCGTCTTTATGGAAGGCTGAACACCAGATATTTGCTGAATTTGCAGGTGCCCGCCCCGATTTCAAGAACAGGGGGTTTTCGGCAATTAAAACCATCGAAGAATTCGGCTTTCATTTCAGCTTCTACTCATATTCTCGCCTTTAGTGTTTTCTTTCAAGACATCAGAATGAAGACTCAACTTGAAAAAAGGAACTCGGATGATTTCTCATCAACGTGAGCATATACGGCTAGACAAGCGACCAATAATTTGGGTTCAACTTTATTGACGGAGTGAAGCGATTTGAGCAAATCAGTCAAAATTTCTTAACTTGTTACTGTGCGACAGGCTGACAAACCGATTAATATAGCAGTAAGTTCCTTCTCTTCTTTTTGATTGTTGAGACAGGCAGTAAAATTTTAAAAGCTCTCTGATGAGGAACAGAATGCGCGGGAGATTAAGCTCAATTTGGATGTCCAACTGTTAACTCGAAGCTCTCCAGCGCGGTTGATATCGCATCTTGGTGACGTTGTGGGACATCGAGTGACGCGATATCATTCGACAAACGGTTTTGGAGGGTGAGGGTAGGGTGTGAGAGTTTTTGATGGAGGAATAAGAGACAACAAATGGTAAATCAGGTTGTATCATACCGACTATTTATCTTATCATCTCATCAATTTGTTTACGTCGTAGTTGTATATGCGAGCACCCATTGAGATTCGTGGTCACTGCGGTTTGTCGTATTTGTTGCCAAATCGGAAACCTAATGCGAAATTTTTTAATGTAATCTCTCCAATGCTTCTGTGTCATTGGAGGAATATTTCGAACCCCGTGTGGTCAGGCCAAACTCACTTCTAAACCCATTCAGTAATCGATTGTTTGACGTTTTACATCAAATAATGCCTCGTTCTTCTTCCACTCTCTCCCATCATCAAAGGACTAATGAGTCGGCAGTCGTGTCTTAGCATAATGGAAGTTTTGACCACACGTCGGGCCATTTCACGGGTTCCGTGCTGCAGGTGATTGACTCCGGTACTTCCAGGTTGACCTCTGTGTCGGTTTGTTTGCTCAGATCAGGATTACGAAACCAGCCAATTGGTTGAAAGTTGCATTTCTCATACCAAGGCCCACTCGTTGCGGTAGCCACAACGGAAAATCAGTGAGGAGTCTTTTGTTGCATACTGTGAACTGCTCGAGGGTGGAGCATGCCTCCAGGCCGTCTTACTTGTTCTGTTCTGTGCCATAATGAGCTGGTCGGCTGACCTAGCTTTTTCAAACCAAGCTTGACATTAATGAGATGGCAAATTGGGAATAAGGAAGCAGCGGCCATTCATGCTGACATGCAATTCATCATCCGCAGTACCGCATTGGATGAATAGCGGCTCCTGCCCCCAAATCAAATGACGTAGTGTTACGATCTCCACACCCTCAGACAACGAGTTGGCAGCCTCTGGTCTGTGCCCTGATTCTGGGAAGTCTGGCTAGTGAGTCGACTAGCTGACACGACCGAAGCGTGGTGTCTAGCGCTCGTAAGGCATGTTCACCAGCTGAGGCGTTCTTGTCGTTGAGACATTAATTTATTGTGTGAACTTCGTAGTTCAATGTTTAGCTACTACCTTGGAAGAAATGCACAGGTTAGCTCATTCCCTTGTGACCAATCAATATTTGATGGCTTTATGGGATCGCGCACGGCTGAGTTCGTTCCGACTGAGCAAACCCTGTTTTGGATTTTAATGAGACGTTTTTTTTACATAGTATCATCTTGATCATCTTAAGAATGTTTTTGCAATGTTAACTTACCCGAAGTTGATAATTATCGACTAATGTGTGGCCTGTTTGATAAATGGTAAAACATTATTGTATATAGGTTTTTCAGCAGCATCTTAGCCTCAGCTGAACTATGGGACTGATGTGAACTGTCTGGCGTTGCCATTCCAGTACACCGATTGCGAGAGGGGCGTTGTGCGTGAATCTTCATTTCTTTCACCAGGACTCGTTCAAAAAGCAAGAAGTAAAAACGGGTGTAGGTATCTTCAGCAGCGTACCATACCTGGGAAGTTTAGCTCACCTACAGACGTTGGTCAGCAGTTGGTTGCGAGAACGATTACGTAGTTTAGTACATTTATAAAACAGACTAACTACGTTTGTACGAACCACTCAATGGTCATTCTGGACCAGATGTTCAACAGTCAAAATACGGATGGCCTTCACTGTTTAATCCAGATCAGCAAGTAAACCGATTTGATTTAAAGTGGATTTGTGTTTCGCCAGATTTGGTTAACAAGTTGGGGGCAGTGCTCATCATATCATTGGGTGTTTTTGGTTAACTTATTTGATTTGAACGCACGGTTTAGAGTGGATTTGTGTTTCGCCAGATGTGGTTATCAGCTTGATCACCTTTAAAGGGTAAACAAGTTGGGGGCAGTGCGCATCATATCATTGGGTGTTTTTGGTTAACTGCAACAGCTGATGAGCTTCTCTTGGGAGTCGTTGGCGATCAGTGTCTATCTCAGAGAGACTTCATCCTCACCTAGGTGCATACGGCTGCCGCTCAGTGATACAGTGTTCTCACCAAGCCCCGCATACACGCAGCGGACGAGAAACCATTAAAGTGCATATATTGACCACTGAAGCTCAACCGGAGGCCGTTTGCTAAGTTCTCATTCGAGGGATGACTCCCATTCCATTTACCTCAAAATATTGCAGACCCGAGTGGTTATGATTCGGAGCGTCAGGAAAGTACATTTAAATTAAGGTCACAAGTAACAGTCAAGGTGCCATTACTGTAACGTTTGCAAGGGATATTATCACAGAGTTATTCCTCAAGGATTGTCCGAAACATATCCGTCGAATTCTGACGTAATATATGACCCTCGAAAACCATCGGATTGTCTGTGACCAATTCCCTTAGAATTGAAACGGACAGTTTGTTCAGAAAAGAGTATAGAGCCGGCTGGTGAGTAAACTGACCAATTCAATTTGATGTCGTACACAGTAATATGTTCACAAAGATAATCATGGAATAAAGGACCAAAGATAATAGAAGGAAATTTCTGGGAGCTTACTAGTAAACAGGTAAGGGTCTGGCAAAGCTCAAATGATCTTCAGTTGATAGTTCACTATTTAGGTGCAGCCATTCCATACTGAAAAACCAACAAACACTGTAAAGTTGTTGCATCTTTATTGGGAATCATCGGCATTGCGCATTTCAAGAAACTCCAGTAGAAAGTTTTGAAACTTTCAACTGATGGCTGAACTTCGCATTATTTAAATCGGTCTCAGTGATACACTTGGCTTACGGATTTTAGTTCATCGATTATCAGTTGGTTTCAAATCGGTTGAGGCGGTTTAGCTGTGATCTGTAGTAAACTGAGTGATTTTTTAAAACGTCTGAGGGCTATCTTTTAACCGCTTCCCCTAGCAAAATGTTTTTTACATGAGTCTATTGTCTTCAATTTTCTTTCATCTGCACGAATCCCTTCATTTCTAGTATCCAGTCATTCTTATGAAATTTGACAGACTTTTCAAAAGGAATAAAAAACCGCAAACGCAATTTAAATTAGATATATGGGACCAAGTAAAGGAACTCTGTCGCACTAACAACCAAAAGCTAGGTTGACTCAAAGAAAAATGGGTGCATATGTCGGATGAGTTTCTGCCTGCTGCTAGGCGACAGCGTTTGTGTCTATTGGCCGAACCATGTCAAGTTATCAAACAACTGGATACCCTGTAAATAACTCGATGTTTTGCAACCAGACGAAGATATCTATTCTTTCCCGTCATTGTACACACATTTGTCATTCTCTGAAAGACTGTGAAAAAATTGAGCAACGAACATCGTACTCACTAACTGAGAATAGTAGTAGAATCTGAGGCCAATGTTACCTTGCGCCGACCGTTTGACCACGATGCGCTAAGCATTCCCATCGTTTTCGACGTTGTTAACGACAAGTGAACAGGATTTAATTCTCCAGGCTTTTTACAGAAGCTGCAGAAGTTACTCGTCTGTCCAGCAGGGTGAATGGTTTGCGGGAACACTTTGTGCGGTCGGATCGTCTGTGCGTGCTGCAAATGGCTGTCAGATAAAATGAATAGTGATTGAACCCCAGAGCATGGGCTTTGAGTGGTGCGATGCTAATAGCCGTCGATCCCGAAGACGCTCTGCAAAGTCGGTCGTGACAACTAAGCACGTATAAATTGGGATTCACGTCGTATTATTGACGGCCAATGTAAAGAGGTCAACGTTAAAGTGAAGATACTTGGAAAGAGGGAGTAGTGTACTTCAAACAGAAAGTACATACACACAACTTTTGGACCATTCGCACCATAAGTATCGTATCTCGTTTCAGAGAGGTCTGTTGGATCGCTTTTAAACAAGCATGCCCATTGTCAGAAACGAGACGCTTTTCAGCAACTGTCCAGCTTGTTTTCTAGGCGTGTAGCATACCGACATGCTTGGTCGATCATGGCCCACCGAAAAACATCGAACATGTCTTGAATCGTTTTTCACTCAAGTTGTTGTAATCGAAAACTTATTCCACCTGGCGCCTTTGTTCAGTGTTTTAAAAAAAGTGAATTACGAGGATTATCCACTTACATGACATTTGGATTTTTTATGAAGAGCTTTAATCATATGACTCTACTTTGCTAACCGTATACTGTAGCCCCTCTAAAGTTCTTTTATTCATCTAAATGTCACGTAGAAAGGCTCACAATTGAAACATTAAAAAAAATTGTTTGTTGAATTAAGCCGAAATTCCGGCTCGGAAGTAAACGGTCTGAAAAACAGTATGGAAAATACTAGGGATCTATAAATTTTATCCTTATATTCATGCAATAAATTGTTAAAAAATGCGTTCCACCTGGATTGCAGTTCAGTAGAGTGTGGCTAGTGCACTGTAGTCTGAAGATTCCCTAGAAATGAGGTGAAATATGGGCTCAAAGGTTTACAAGCAAGCGGCACGTAACTTATCCGTCGTTAGTAGTGACATTGCTTTCCGACATATCGTCTTACATGCTCCACTCTGAGAAGCCCTTATCACTCAGCACTCTTTGGCAATAGTAGAACGTCTTCCATCTTCTGGCGGCAGTTATTCTTATTAGAGGGAACTTCTCATTATGGAACGGGATGCGATTTCACCTTCTCATTGTTTTTCAACTGCTTTTGTGGTTAGGATTTGTGAATGAGATTGTGCCCAATGTAGGCTGAGATTCAGTCACGCGTCTCTTCTTTATTTTTGTTACATTTTGACATAACAACAGTGTTGCCGGGAGGAATCTCCAACATATATTGGTCTTGGTGCGCATTGCTTCACGGAAGTGGTAGTAATCTTCAACTTTTCATAAACACCGCGTTCAACAAGCCTATCTTTGAGACCAGCTGGCTAATCCTGATCTATTTGAGCTCGCTTCTGGTCAAATTATTGCCACTTTGGACGAGAGTCAGACAGTAAGTGACCCACTTCAACACAGACCCTACACCGATCGGCCATACAAACCATCATCTGTTTGATCCAAGCTGCGACTGCCGCTTAATGATTTTTGTCGGAATGGGGGTGGTCCAAGTCACTTTTCTATTGAATTTCTCGTTAATCTAACATTCGTCTCAGTGATGTAGGTAACAGTCTTAGATTGGAAAATCCATCTAATATGTTGGCAGTGTGGTCCTCTCTGGGACACAAACTCAACTGCAAAACAATTTGTGAGCAGTCAAAAGTTGGGATAGTCTACAATAAACCAAAAAACCCAGGATGAAACCAGGCAGATCTTAGGGGAACACTGGCACCACATCGTCACTACAGAATCTTTACTAGTAGGATTTTTGAAAAAAACGTACCCATTGACTAGAGTGTATCAGGTGTAAATTTAGCCGCAACGGATACGACAAACGCTGAAAAATAACCGAAACTGCCGTGTGAGGGATAATGCAATAAATTTCACTCGGGTTGAGGCTTTAGAATTACTTTTCACTTGTCAGTAAAACAAAACTACTTATTTACGAATCTGCTTACCGATGTAGCTTTGACGGGAGGCTCACCTAGAACTCAGCCTAATCTCTCGTTTATAATGTTCAAGTAGAACATATGGCCGCCGGAAACCTGGGGACTGTGTCCCAAGAAGAGCGAAACCGGCCGTGGTCCGTCAAACAGTTTTCAACAACCTTCTATATTATGTCTATGCAACTGAATATCATGTTTCCTACCGGGTTTCATAGATGTTTCGCAGCAAAAGTGAATACTGATCATGCGTTGAATACTTTTTCTGAGGAAAATTATTTCGGTGTGTTCAGCTGAGCCCTTAACGCTTCACAATAGGTTGAAGCAGTTTAATTCGAACTTCGACCAAATCTCCTGTTCATCAAAATTCCCCTGAAAATAAGCATTCCATTGGACATCAGTGGCATTACCGGAGTTGATCAGTTCACCAACTACAATGATATAGAGACCGGACAACAGAGCACCAATTCAGCATGCGGCTGATGTGGGGGTTGAGTCCTCCTCTCTCATGAACACACGTGGCGCTGGGAAGTGAATGTTTAAGCAAAGTGACCAGGTCAGACTCAGCTCACATGTGCAGCTGATCACGTTTCTGATATCCGAATACCCATCTTTAAACGCATACAAGTACCACATGTGAAATTTACTTTCAGCTGGCCGATGTGAAATTTCCACCCGGTCTACACAACCAGCGGGGTGGATCTTGACAACTACACACATCTCCGAATGTAGATTTTGCACCAGCAAAGTACTGAAACCAGCTCACTCGCTGAACAGGATATCTCGTTCTGTCAACTAATTATGTCAATCGCCGTAATGAAGGCCTTTTGAACCCCTTTGATGTTATTCCTCATCAAGAACCAACAGGATTTGTTTAGTTGTACAACTTCAACCGAATATGCTACGGAAGTGAACCCGGCTTAGACAACTGTTCTGGGTGATCACTTTCTTCAAGACGATATGCAGGGATAAATTAACTTTTCCTCACGAACAGCACATTTTCGCCTTATTCTGTTCATCCCGAACAGTTTCGCCTAGGCAGTTGGGTAAGGTCGTGTCTCAGATAGTCGCAGTGGATAGGTGACTCCCGTAGAATACGATCAAGAGGGGTTCTACACTGAAATATAGCTGCGCTTTGGACATTTTTCGTCGCCCTTTGGGAGGTTGTGCGAGACTGGAAATAAATTCAACCAGGAATTTGAAAAAAATCGTCGTCAGCCCATCCTAACGCGATACTGACTCATTAATATTTAATCCATTTACAGCACTGTGCGTAAAAGAAGTCAACTGAACCTCAGTTCAAGTTGACGTGAAAAGGAGAATTTGGGAAACATCATGACGGTGATACCCATTAGGCGGCAAATAAAAAGGATAGTAAGCACTCAGTAAGGACTGCTGAATGTACACGACATTTGAGAGTAGCTCTTCAAAAGGGAAGAAGTTTAAGTTTAGTATTTGCGCAAGTAAAGGGAAGTTTCCTGGATGAAAGAACTAGACCACAAACCGTGCAATTTTAATACCAAGAACACTGCGGTTGTCATGGTCGAGTGACCTCAAATTGTCAAGTTCTCCGCTACCGATAGAAAGTATATGGTTTTCGTGTACCTGAAAAGAACGCACTAACGTCCACACAGAACAGCCGGCCGAGGAACTGCATGTCTGATTTAATAAATAAACAAGCTACCTAGAAATGCCTGGATGCAAGCACTACACTCCTCACACGGATTCTCCTATTGGTGTGGTGAGCCAGAAGTTTCAGACCCTAAACCCGGCGTAAATTCATGAGAGCTTTGCTTTCAGCTCATTGGTCTTTGCGCTACTATTAACATTAACACTAACATAACTAACGTAAGCTCCGGAGCCGCACTTGACATTGGTACAACCTGCTAATGAAACGACATATGAATGCATCATTCTCCTTTTGGTGTAGTAATAAATAATAATAATCANACACTCTTTCAGTGCGTAGCTGCCGCGTCCACTGAAGGAAGCACGAAGGCTGAGATACCGCCAAGTTGTTTAAGCCTAGATAACGGCAGTCGAATGTCGGGGTCAGCTTGGAACCGCAGTGATCCCGGTTAGTATTCTTGCAGCTTGGCCTCTGAACCATCTTAAGCTGTCCAACTGTTTTATAACTACATACATCGTGTAACCTAGTCACTTGGCTTGAAGAATCTTTCAGTACAAAGCCAAACTTTCCTCAGCTCTAATTATATTGATTTTTTTTCCACACTCTCCTCAGACTGACGAAAGGACCTTCTGTCGTAGTAAGTAAGCGCTCATTCATCGAAATTGCTGCCAAAACAACAAGCAATGCAGCTTTCCATATTTCCAAAATTACTGTGTAATGAGAGTAATCAGGTGAGATTTTTGAAGAAATGCGTCAACACCTACAGACTCCATATTCAGTGGTGTTTACCCGGTACTAATGGACCTTATGATACAATTATAGTAATTCAGAAGTCGTAGACTCACGGGCACACATCCAAGTAGGAGAACATGTCTACATAAAGCAATCGATGTTCAGTGGTGTTTACCCGGTACTAATGTACCTTATGATACAATTACTAGTAATTCAGAAGTCTTAGACTCACGGGCACACATCCAAGCAGGAGAACATGTCTACATAAAGCAATCGATGAGGTGGGAGATGTCATTGCTGCGATACATGATTCTTATAAACTGTCCTGAAGGGTCGATCAGGATATTATGGGCTTGCTCCTTTTAGTTTATTCTCTATTCCCTATTCGCTTAGTGCGATATATCTGTAGGCCAATATGCGTCTTAATGCTACTAACAGATTTACTCTGACGTCTGGAATTCCAGTTTAAATTCTGGTTTCCAGATCGTGCTTTGGTTCAAAGCTGAGTTTCTGTTTTCGTGACAAAGATACCACTCACTAGGTTGCTGAAAAATCACTCACGACCCACTACTGGTTTCACCTTTCTTGGTGCTCATCTGATAGGCATAGACTAGGCATAGTCCCATCAACCTTGTTTTAATTGCACACCAACTGGTGTTCAATTGGCGAACTATGCTCATTTATGAACTGCATTGATGTTAACGAGGAACTCAACTGAATTCCTTGTTTGTTCTATCATCAACTGATTATGCTACACACGGGTCGCCTCATGTTTCAGATGGCACACTATTCAAGATATCATACCCTCACGGTCCTAAAATCCAAACAACGTTTGATGGCAACCAAATGAAATTTCGTCAGGGGTTGGGGGTTGTCAGCTTAAGAGAGAGTACTGTTTAACGGTACTAGCAACAAACTGACTTTTCTTTATTCCGAGTTTCAAGTTTCCCTCTTAAACAGCCGAAATAATAGAGTGTACCAGAGCAGATTCGTACGGATTTCGTGAAATGAATCTGTCCTATTCATCCTGATTGATCACACGAAATTTAGAAAATACTGGACAGGAAGGTCACCAGTCCTCGTTGAGTTCGTTGGGATTTCTCTTGGGTTAGGCCACCAGTCCGAACGCAGCTGACAGTGGACTGTGTGAGCTTACTGCCTCGGCATACCGACCGATACTCCGATCCGCACGCGTTGACGGCCCAATAAAGGGTGTGTGAACGCCATGCTGCTACAGCCAATCACCATGCAGCTCACCAGCCATTGGCCGACTAGGTGCGCCAATTTGCTGGAGGTCACATGACTAGGCACATCGGCCCCGTCGATCGTGCTGAGACCCACATTCTATCTTCCCCAGGTCACCTAAACCGCGGACTTGAAGGTGACGGAATTTTGAGTGCTCTGGTGACTGGGACATTCCATCGAAATTCCATCCACGCAAATACGACTGGACATAACGGGCAGATAAACTCTATTGGTGAGTATGCAGTTCCGGCAGCAACCAACCGTCTACTGTGATTTGTTTTCACTATTTCCCGTTATTTTTCTCTAACTGTTGCGAAGTCATTTGTGATGGCACCATACCGCACGGTAAAAAAAACGATTAAACGTTGGGATGTGGTGATGAGTAGAAAGTATATATTTTCACCCGATTGCTTCCACAAGCAGTTTCTTTTATCCGGGTCATGATAGAGATTGCAGGCAGAACGGCCATCCGGTAACAGGTTGCCCAAGATGTACTGTGACGTAGCTGACGGTCGTCGGCTGCAACCTTCAGGGAAACGCGTAGTGTGTAACGGGGGATACCGATATCTTTTAAATAGGATGCGATTTGAGTGCCTGCCGATGAGTAAGGTCATATGTACGCCCAACGCAGTGCGCGCTGGTCTCGTTTGCTTGTTTGTCTAACCACCTTTCGCATGTGAATGTTGTGTGTGCTGAAGTACTATGTGGGAACGCACATTCAGAACTTATGACTGGTATAGGGTGAGCCGTTTCCCGAATGGATAAAACAACTTGCAACATTTCTTTTTGCCCTTAGAACCGCAGTATTAATCCAACTTAAGGAAATACTGGAAGACGAGCACCCCCATGAATACCTTCCGGTTTTGCATGTTTTGAGTACATACCTATAGCTTATTGGGGCGTTATGTCCTCCATGTCTTGTCCTCCTTCACCTAACACCATCCGGTATTGAATATGCGAGCACTGCATATGCTCCATTCTAGCCACACATTCAGTATCATGCATTGTCGGATGACTACAACAACAGATGAACGAGAGCTAGGCCGATCTATTTCTCTGAATTTTCTTCCCCTGTTAACTTGGACAGCTTAAGAAAACAGTGACAGTTCCTTTTTGTCAAGTGGAATGAGCACTAAGCGCGAGTTGTCGTTGTTTGGACACCGTCATAATCTCAGGTGATTGTTCTTCGCTTGCGCTAACCTCTTTCTAATCTCTGTAAAAATATTTCTGTGACATCAAGGATTCGAGCCTCTACCTTTATATAGTTTGCTGCTTAAAATACGCACGGTACTTCTGCTGCCGATACATGGTCCCACTTGCTAGTGTTTTTTTATGTAATCAGTTAACCGTTCCTTCCATATGTTCCACTTCTTTCTTTCGAAATCTTATTTGAAAATAAAATGGGTGTTATTTAAGTTGAGATGGCTACATATCCATTCGGCTTTGGAGGTGTAGCTCTCCATAACGTTGAGCTTTAATGGATATTGCTTCTGGGTTTTGTACACCGAAGTGTGAATTTTTACATGGTGGCTAGATCATACTTGTCCAGTGTTCAGCGCCTGTTTTCACGCCATTTGGGAACGCGCCTCAGTGCCATTCTTGAGGGGGCGTATGAATGTTTCCCACTCAGTCTTCATATCCAGAATTTTTCCGGGTGCCGGCTTTCCTGGCTTTGAGGCGATATACAAAAGAAGCCATCTTTATGTCCAGTCAGCAACTAGGAGTACTGGACTTCAGGTGAGAGTAGTGATCTGTGGGCTCTGTCCAGTCATCCCCCGAAGAGAACGCATGGGAATATGTTATTAGCCACACTTGCTGTGGATGTTCTCTCCTCAGAGGTGTGCACATTGGATCGTATGAGTATGCAAAACCCGGTTGTGACCCCTTTTGGAGAGTTGTGGTGGTTTCCCTAAGATAAAAAATCGTCCAGTTGTAACACTCAGTGCCTATCTTTCATGCCACCCGAAAAAACACCGTAGCTAGGCACCGAAAGAGTGTTACAATAGAACGATTTCGATTTCGCTCTAACCACAGCCATCTCACTTCCTGAACCAACTCTCCCCCAAGGGAAGGTCAGGCTGTCTATGCCGTGGTACCACTATTACCCCAATGCACTGCACTCCCGTCCGAAGGGAACGAACCCTTTGTCTCGGGAAAATCGTGCCCTTCTTGTAAGGACATTTGCTCCGCACAGCTCAAATAGAAGTGGATGAAGAAGACAAATCAGGTTTCACTTACTTCATTCGGGATAAAAGACTGTATTAATTGCTGTAGATTGTTTCAGCTGCCGGTCCGTGGTCGATACTCGTGTTGTTTAGGGTTTATCACGAGAGGGATGTTTGGCGACTGAATAAATTCGAAACGCCAAATTTAAGTGACATGATCTACAACGTGGTCGAATGTTACTTCTGCCAGGGACACGCAGTTTTTATCTTCCTAGTCTTTTTAGTTCCAGAAAGTCCCTAGTTCGGTTGCTGAAGTACAGCCTGCCTACTTCTGATTATGACGTGTGCCTACTGCTTCCGAGACGTCCTGTTGTAGACCCGGCTGTTTGTCTTTTGTTTCTTTTTTTACAAGCACCACAAGCTTGTAACAATAGGTACTGACCCATCCTGGTTTGTATGAACCAGGGAGGTCGCCCAGCGGGCGTCGAAATTGAGGATAAAAGTGTCCTAGTTTGTGTTGCATGGGGGTCACCGAGCAAGCGAGGAAGATGAACCGTCACGTTGCTAACTGGAACAGAAGTGTAATACTATCGTGCACTGCTTTCGGAAATACTGGCACGACGTCAAATCCTTACGACATGGTAAAATTTACCCATGCTCACTGGAATCACTTGAAGTGCTACCGTGTATGCATTTAGCGGTGATCATCGAATTGCAGGACATCCAAGAGGTAAACCACAATGACGAATTGCATTCGTCCACTGGTTCTGAGTAGAGAGGCATCTTGCTCGGATTTCCAAAAGCTCATCGCAGAAGATTCAGCTTAGAAACATCAGAGTACTGTCTAAAAATGTGTCATGTACACCATGTTTCACGCCAGAAGCTTAGCTGCTTCCTTTTTACCCCTTAAGTCGCATTTCAGCATTCCTTAGAGGCAATTGCGTGGCAAACCTCATACTTGTGTTCGGGCTGTCGGTCGTCAAGGTGATAGCACTGTCGTATTTAATCGATTGAGTAATGCACATTTGTCTACCACACCTAGACCATATATCGATTGTTTTGTCGGCCTGAATGATTTCTAACTTCATCTATTGATTGCCTATGCGTAACAGATTTCAACCTCAATATCCTGAACATTATTCCTCAGTCTTTCGCACATACATGTGGTTTGTATAGATCATGAGTATGCTTCTGGGGAAACCTACATGCTAGTGAGTCGGCAGTTTTTCGATGATTTACATTCTTTTCTGTCACCTTAGAGATATTTTCCCGTGACATTGAATGCCAGCTTGACCGTCAATCACTTAAGTTGCTTTCTAGAGTGGTGACGGAGATTAGCGCTTGGTAGTATGGCTTCCGATCAAGCACGTTTTTAGGCATTCATTGGACATATGACTCCGATGTGGGTCATGTCGTTGCCATGTGGTCAGTTTCTGATCTGTTTTGTTTGTAGTTTTTTTCAGATCGTACTCATTTACGACCGAGAATAGTAGACTTCGCTAGTGCTCAGGATTAAAGGGAGCATTAGAATTGATGTGTATTCCAAATTCAGGAGTTCACTAAGATGATTCTGAGGTGTCTAGCTGCGTTAGTACCATTTGCGGTTCCTTTAACTTATGAGCGCCTCTACGTTCCAGTCACCGAGAATTTGGTAATCATTTGCGCATTAGTCCGGTTGGCGGGAATCAGTGAGCGAACATTCTCGTTTGAAGCTGTAACTCGTTTACCCCTGAAACAGGCTTTTAGCACTCAACAATTCCCTATAAAAGAATGAAAACCTGAGAATTGATATTCTCACTACGGACAAAAGACCTCCCTCTGCTCCAGATGACTGACGCTGTTTGTCAGCCCTGTGTTTATGGGTTAGCTTTTAGACGAGAACTGTCAATTGTGTTGACAGTCGCAAATCTGGTGTGAGATCCTTGGAAGCTTTAAATTTTCCCTTTTCATTAGTTGTCATTGATGTGTCGTTGGTTCCTGTTGACACTAAACCACCGATCATGTCATGACATAGCTTTTGGGATCGGCCGGTTCTGTCAACGTAAAGACCCGTTTTTATGACATTAACACAATCGCCACAGCAGCCGAAATGTATTGGACAGAGTTGCAGACAGTTTGTGCCATTACGACTGACGATGCGTGCGTGTAAATTGGCACCTGTTTCTTGCTCCTTGAGTTGGCCGTTTTTCTGATATGTTCAGAGCCGTAGACTGTACTACACTTGTACTACAATTTTACACTTGTACTAATCGCCCCAGAGTCATGACCTGGTCCTATGAATGGAATGGAATGATTTTTCAAGCGTTCGTTTGCTTCAGCCTTCAGTGAAGGTTGTCCGCCAACTGTATAATTCCATAGCTTTGACGTCTATTCTAGTTACATCTGGAAAGTCGACTGTCAAATACACCCTGCGTCTTATGGTCGTATCTAGATAAGTCACTAATCGGTAGGTACTGAATAACCTATGCAAAGAGGGTCTTCTCTGTGTAGACTTTTGTTTTCGCAAGTAGAGGCCATGGTTCAGAAATTGATAACACTTTTAGTGGAGCCTTTGAGTCTTTACAAGGTAGCAAGATCGTCCGAAAAGAGACTTCTTTTGGTTGGTCGTTTCAGAAAGTCTTCTAAATGGTACGCAACTAGATTTCGTCGCAGAAATGACTTACCAGAGGACCTCAAAGCCGTGCAGGGCCAGAGGTTCTCAAGCATATCATACACTACGACGTACCACCAGTAATTCTTCATATTTTGTTTTTGGATTCACCAGCACATGGTTTAACATTCATTTTGCAAGTCTTAGGATTATCGATTCCGGATCGGGAGATGCATAATCGGTGTAAATTCAGCTGACTTTGAGGAATATGAACTGCACTCGTCCGAATTTCTGACGAGTTGAATGGATGGGGTCGAACATTCGGTGTTGATCACATACTCGAAAGTACATCATAGAAGAACACCATCATTTTCCCATATCTGTTCGCACGCTGTCACTATGGGCAACCTAGATGTCTGCAAACGCCACTATGCGCAAAAAATCGCCATTGCAGTTAATTTCTATGTAGTTTCGGCATTGCAAACCATGCTGTGCAATTAGGTCAAACCAGTAGACTGGATTGCTCCTTTTGAACTGACTGGTTCTTGCACAAATTCTATGTACCAGTCTCCTATACTATTTTTTTGGATGTACTTGAACGGATTCCAGTCAAAATAGTTACTTTGACTAGTCAAAATAGAGACAGAAATGCACGTGCGGTACAAATGCCAATGTTCGCCATCCGTTGTCACAACAAATTCCTGCTTTCGTTTGTATTGGTGGTTTGGTTTTTACTATGATTACTGATGTTAAAGTATCAAGAAGATTCACTGTAAAGTGGCTACCTACAATAGCCTGTCACGCGTTGCAACATTAACAAAACTAATGGAGCAACTGGCCATTTTGAGCCCCCATGTTGATGACAAAATCTGCTGGACACAGCACGCTGGAATCACGAGATAAATAATGCCTAGATGTTTGCACTTCAGATTGGGTTTCTTTGACGTAGAAGGGCGACGCAAGGGTCACTGGTCGTGATTTCAGTTGAAATAACATCAGATCAACTTCAGTCTATTTCGCCTTTACAACCGTGTTGGAAAAGTGGTCTTATAATGGAGAAACCTAACCCTTGTGGCCACTGTTTACAGCCACATTGTCTTACTAGAGGTGGAGCCATTACTGAGGGGGGTGTTTGACGGAGAGAGTGCTATTAGTTTTGTAACCGCTTACTCTCTTGCTACCGTTCTATTCTAATGGCTTGCGTAACAACAGGTCTTCGATGGGGAGCACTCGGTCCAGTCACATACTCCTACGTCGATTTCTGTCCAATTGAGAAAGTATTGATTTGCAAGGTACATCTGCCTTATGTCGTCATGTATCCGTGGACTGCTAAGATTAATAAGCTACTATAGATTAGTTTGAAACGATCTGTTCTTTATGACCCATGGAAGACGTGTTTTGTCCGTATTTTGATTTTAAGCGTCTAAGGAGTGTAGGTAAGCTAAGTTGGAAGTGGAACTTTTCTTGGTATCGTACTCTGTCTTGTTAACTGAGATAAAAGGAACGCTGAGGCTTACTGAGTTGTCTGTGAGACTCCCTGAATCTAGAATCGATTAGGGACATGAGGCTACGGCAAAACTCCTGTTTTTTTCAGTTCTGTTGACATGCCCATCGGTGGAGGGGTTGTTTTAGCGAGCACTAGTAACCTTTCCGTAATCGTGGAAAATATAGACTGCTCCCATAGTGACTACACTTCTAGCGTCTACTACCTATTCACACCGAGACACTCACTTATAGTAGGAATAGAAAGATAAAGTGTCATGTGGGTGTCGGTATTTATTGAGGGTCTGACTGAAAACAGTTTGTGCATGCGCATTATCAGCAGCTGTTGCATCAAATCACTGATGTGTCGACTTCCCTGCTGTCTTCTGTGTTTTGTCAACCGGCCTTTCTAAATACCTGCTTAAACTGTCCACTGGACTGACCTGCTGGTGGACCTTTGCTTTGTTCCGAAGTAAGGACTTATCGATGTACATTCTCCTCACGGATGATTGGAGTTAGAAGTTATTAGGGTGCACCGGAAGTTGGCGTGCACGCTTCGTCATTGCAGTTGAATCAAAACACGCTTTCCAGGCCACTGGACCTTCCGGCCGTTCGGTACTGTCGACAGTACTGTAGTTTTTCCGTTGGATTGGTTTTGTGTGCGCCTGTACCCAGCAAACATGCCAGTTCATGCTTGTATTTTGCACTCGTCGATGCGGAATGCAGTTACGGTGAGCTGGCTATCAACACCCGTCGCTAAGTCATCCACGGACACAGTGCCATTCTTGTGTGATTACTGAGAACAAAGGTCTTTGAAGCACAATTGTTCTGGTTAGTTTTGTGTTGCAGTAAAAAGCGCATGGATGTTCATCGATCGCTGTAGTTGGTTCAGATAGAAGGATTGGCATATTTGCAGGAGAACAGCGACAGTTTTGTAGATGTAAATTAATGGAGTGAACATGTCACTTGCCATGGTGTTCATCGTCTTTTTCAGTTCTGGTTATTTTGTGTGTTGCAGTAAAAAGCGCATGGATGTTCATCGATCGCTGTAGTTGGTTCAGATAGAAGGATTGGCATATTTGCAGGAGAACAGCGACAGTTTTGTAGATGTAAATTAATGGAGTGAACATGTCACTTGCCATGGTGTTCATCGTCTTTTTCAGACAGCATTAGCTGATTTCGATAGGCAAGCTCACTAGGTAAGCAACGTACAACTTGTCCTTGTTGCGAAGAACAGGGTGACCTTAAAAATAACAGTTACCTAGTTTGGGCTTGCTACATTAGCTGAGCCAACAGCGCGTCTGGCCGAGTCACGAAGCACCGAAACGCTTACCCTGACAACATAAATATCCCATTTAGCTCTGCACACCAAACTGCCACACATCCTTTCTGTGTATTCGGGTCCAGATAACTTATTGATGGCGTGTCTGATTCCCTGCGTACCTCTCGTTACCTAGGAAAGAACTGTCGAAAATCACAGGATCCCGTTCTTCTTTAGATCAGTTTCTATTGGTGCCGACTAAACTGACTCTCTGTTGCACGCAACTTTCACGATAATACGGGAACGTACGAGTCTGATCATGAATGCAACATCTTTATGGGCTTACGTAGATCGCAGCACTGGTAAAACTATAGGCCTAGAAATTGATCGTTTGTATACGCCCTTTTCAGAACTGCTACTATTCCCAATCCAGGTTTGACTGACTGGTTTCTGCGCGATACATGCGGAACTAATTTAAGTTTCGAATCAGTACATGTTTGTTCTGATGGTCTGGTGCTCAAAGATCACCATCATTGTCATCAGCAGCAATACACCATTAGTGACTTCCGGCTATTAATTGCCATAAAACCAGGAAGAACGAATGCTTTAGTAGCGTTGGAAGAAGGAAAGGCTAGGGAATGCGTGAAGAAGTCTCGCGTATTGAAGGAAGGCGTTTGGAACAGTAGCGAGATATATACATCTGAGCACTATATCGCAGTAAGATGTCATCAGCAAGATTGACTCAGCGTCCTTTGTGAACTTCACCCAACAAGAGTCCAGCGTACTGCAACAGACAAACCTCATGAGGTCATTATGCTAGAAAGTGACAGCGCGATCTCCACTAGGGGGATTCCAACCACCTCCAAGCAAAATCACGTAAACTACAGATAAGAAAGCGTAGAAATCACACAGCACCTAGTTTGTTTGTAGCCATGTCACGGTCTGACCCCCCTTGAGTCATCTTCAAATATGGGTTCCAGATGGAAAACATTGCTGTTTTTGGTAGACGGTCATTGTGCGTGTGTAGTGCACGTTACAAACATCTTGGTCTTATCATTTTAAGGCATATTGGTGACTCTAGTCGTCCGGTACTGCCTTACGCACCACCGTTGGTGCAGCCAGGTAGGTTATGCTATGCTTTGAAGACATTGAAGCTAAACATTTCGTAGGCTTTTGATTTTTTCAAGTCATAGGGGCGAAATTTCACTCTAACATTTGTCTTTTATACACTGCCCTTCGGGTTCAAGGCAATTTTGTTGACGCCACAAATGGCCCAATTTCGAAAATGCTGGTCGAGTTCTCTCACTGTGTGAATCGGGTTCATCTGTCACACGCTGTATACAAGATAGGCAAACCGACCAAAAAACACCAATCTCTCTAACTTGAACCTTCAAAGTCACAGCAGGGGATTGAAAATCCTGAAACAGGACTCTGCATTCTGAAGGTGCAAAACGTATGTCGAAACACAGGGACATTTTTGAGAGTGGATGATGTGGATTGGTGATGGTCGCCCGGATAGTCCAAGTCCGCGCTGAGTCTCATCCAGATGCAGTCTAGACTCTTAGAATTCCGGTCTCTTCGACTATGCGTCCTATGGTTGTATCATTTGAGCAAAAGGGTGGTAGGGGACAACCTCACTGAGCCCCTAGGTGGTTGTGGAAAATTTTTGAACTGTTCATTGTAAACAAGACTAGAAATATTACAACAAAAGAATGGGGATAAGAAGTCTGAACAATGCTTCTCGGCTTCTATCTATAAAACTAAGGACTTCTTTAAATTTGAGCAAGAAGACTATCGTTGGTAGGCGGCAAAACGTGGTGGTACACTTGCAGTGCTTATCGTTGGAAGTGGAATCGCTAAAAGACGTACCCAACAGGGTTTCAGGACGACAACGAAAAACTGCAGTGGAAGGAATTTTGTGATGTGAATCCTGTTTCTATAGTGAATACTCTGCATTGGTTCTAGTGAAATGTTTTACACAGTGTTGTTGTTTCGGATGGGAACCGAGTTAGTGTGTGTGTACTAAGATTCGCTGACCTCCGTGGTCACCATAAAAATCACTCTGATGTTTCAAGTGGATGCTCTGCTCTCGACAACCTGGTATGAGGCTTTCGTATCTTATAGTTTATCGACCGCGTACTTCTCCTCATCTTGATCCACAAATAGATTACAACGGCTTTAATTTTTCTATACTAACCAAGATTCGCTAGGATTATTTTAATTAAGATCGACTTCTTGAACTCAACATTTCTGGTCTATTCCAGTGGCTGAGTATTCCACAACCATGCGATGATAGCAACAAATGAACTTATTTAAGGCGAATGTGATTGCCATTTTTGTTCGATTCTCCTTTCGACTTTTTGTAACTCTAAACCATTTGGTGCAAGCCGTTGATCAGTAGTCTCAAACGACTTTGAGCACGAACTATCATCTTGATGGTCAGATTTCGTGACAGTCGAACTATGGCTAGTCCATGTGTATGTGCAGACCTCGAAATTAGACAAGCATGGACCCGAATTCAGTCCGAATACCGTTGTCTGTCAATT
Organism: Opisthorchis viverrini; assembly: GCF_000715545.1. Lineage (NCBI taxonomy): Eukaryota > Metazoa > Platyhelminthes > Trematoda > Opisthorchiida > Opisthorchiidae > Opisthorchis > Opisthorchis viverrini. The sequence continues at coordinate 2,012,928 of NW_008751687.1, read as the reverse complement.
TGGTTGCCTTTAGCAACCACATATCTCGGGCAACAGGTGTGCCATGTGAGTCACGCACATGGTCAATCATAAAAGAGATATTGACCGCATCGGAACGTCTTATTGGTGAGGACACAGTGATATCTCTTTTCTTGCAAACTGTGCGATCTCTTGGTTTACCTAAGTTTTCACTGTATGATATTTTATCGTTTTCAATCCGCGACCATGAAATCCAAATTTCTTTTTGTCTGGAGTTGGCTGTGGGTCAAGTTAGTTATTTGAATGTCCTCACTCTGAAGAATAGAACCCGCCGTCAAATACAGTCACTACTTGACGCCTAAGTTTAAAAACAATGCAAAGACAAATGCAGAGTTAGTTAAGTCTTTCAATTTCTTTGTCTTTTATTAAATTGACTTGAGTTTCCTTGGTCAACGCAAGCTGGCAGCTTTAAAAATGTCGCATTAGAGGTAGATTGATTGAGGAAGGGGGACACCGCGAACAGATAGACGAAGCTTCTCCATTGCCTCTTGAACCTACAGCTGCCTGTAAATATTGTTTTTGGTAATCAGTTGGGCCACGTTGAGTTACGCGCAAAACCTCAAGAGTCAAATCGTTCGAATGGAGGTTTATTAACGAATGCGTTACCATGAATACGACAAGATAATGGTAAAATTGTACGTACCTCAAGTCGCAGGCCTCCATACACCGGTTTAGGAACTGCCGACTTCTAACGGGATCCCAAAGTTCACGCCGACTCGAGGCAAGGATAGTGAAGTCCAAGTGTAGATTTAAATAATACGTGCGATGACAGGGTCAAAGAACGGTTTACATTCAAGTCGAAAGACAAGAAAGGCGGTATAGTAGCAAACTGAAACAACAGACTGGGGAATCACGTTGTACACAATAGGAATAGAAGAAAAGCATCAAAGTCAGTATATCGATACGATTTCCCTATGACTACACTTTTTAGCCAGTTTGTCAGACCCTTCACCCTGCTTTACACCCTCATTATGAGAAGTATCATTGGTGAGCTAAAATTTTTCTTGCTCAAAGGTTAGATGTGGAAAGAAACAGGAGTATAACGAGGTCATCTAAAACCATACTTTCGTACTTCTCCAATTTTAAAATGGCAATGTCTGTTCGATTAGTCTATTCTGACTATTCTACGGTGTTGCGCTATGCAAAAGTGACAGATTTTGTACAGGTCGGGCAAATTAATAATTGATTCCCTCGGGTTCCACATCAGGGCGTTTTCTTCCTAGAACCATCCTCTCGGGCGTTCATTTCATTGTGTTTTTCCCATGTTCCCATTTTCCCTATTTTGGCCGAGGCACCATACCTATCAGTGGCCTACTATGTGGGAGCACACACGCTTTTTGTCACCCCGCCTTGTCTTGATATGACCTACGCCCTCGACCTTTTCAGTAAGAGTAGACCAGTTATTATCAGTCACCGACAGGTTTAGAAATTCGTGTAAGCGTATGTGGGAGCACGCTTTTTGTCACCCCGCCTTGTCTTGATATGACCTACGACCTCGACCTTTTCAGTAAGAGTAGACCAGTTATTATCAATCAGTCACAGGTTTAGAAATTCGTGTAAACCCGAATTCAGTCCGAATACCGTTGTCTGTCAATTTGGTTGCCTTTAGCAACCACATATCTCGGGCAACAGGTGTGCCATGTGAGTCACGCACATGGTCAATCATAAAAGAGATATTGACCGCATCGGAACGTCTTATTGGTGAGGACACAGTGATATCTCTTTTCTTGCAAACTGTGCGATCTCTTGGTTTACCTAAGTTTTCACTGTATGATATTTTATCGTTTTCAATCCGCGACCATGAAATCCAAATTTCTTTTTGTCTGGAGTTGGCTGTGGGTCAAGTTAGTTATTTGAATGTCCTCACTCTGAAGAATAGAACCCGCCGTCAAATACAGTCACTACTTGACGCCTAAGTTTAAAAACAATGCAAAGACAAATGCAGAGTTAGTTAAATCTTTCAGTTTCTTTGTCTTTTATTAAATTGACTTGAGTTTCCTTGGTCAACGCAAGCTGGCAGCTTTAAAAATGTCGCATTAGAGGTAGATTGATTGAGGAAGGGGGACACCGCGAACAGATAGACGAAGCTTCTCCATTGCCTCTTGAACCTACAGCTGCCTGTAAATATTGTTTTCGGTAATCAGTTGGGCCACGTTGAGTTACGCGCAAAACCTCAAGAGTCAAATCGTTCGAATGGAGGTTTATTAACGAATGCGTTACCATGAATACGACAAGATAATGGTAAAATTGTACGTACCTCAAGTCGCAGGCCTCCATACACCGGTTTAGGAACTGCCGACTTCTAACGGGATCCCAAAGTTCACGCCGACTCGAGGCAAGGATAGTGAAGTCCAAGTGTAGATTTAAATAATACGTGCGATGACAGGGTCAAAGAACGGTTTACATTCAAGTCGAAAGACAAGAAAGGCGGTATAGTAGCAAACTGAAACAACAGACTGGGGAATCACGTTGTACACAATAGGAATAGAAGAAAAGCATCAAAGTCAGTATATCGATACGATTTCCCTATGACTACACTTTTTAGCCAGTTTGTCAGACCCTTCACCCTGCTTTACACCCTCATTATGAGAAGTATCATTGGTGAGCTAAAATTTTTCTTGCTCAAAGGTTAGATGTGGAAAGAAACAGGAGTATAACGAGGTCATCTAAAACCATACTTTCGTACTTCTCCAATTTTAAAATGGCAATGTCTGTTCGATTAGTCTATTCTGACTATTCTACGGTGTTGCGCTATGCAAAAGTGACAGATTTTGTACAGGTCGGGCAAATTAATAATTGATTCCCTCGGGTTCCACATCAGGGCGTTTTCTTCCTAGAACCATCCTCTCGGGCGTTCATTTCATTGTGTTTTTCCCATTTTCCCATTTTCCCTATTTTGGCCGAGGCACCATACCTATCAGTGGCCTACTATGTGGGAGCACACACGCTTTTTGTCACCCCGCCTTGTCTTGATATGACCTACGCCCTCGACCTTTTCAGTAAGAGTAGACCAGTTATTATCAGTCACCGACAGGTTTAGAAATTAATTTAGGCAACGATTATCCGTTGTATGTTCCAGTGCTTTAGGTGAGTAAAGCTCAATCCGTTTTGCTTTACCCAGCGAGAGAATTGAGGTCAGGGCTAAACATGAAGCCCCCCCCCCCAAGTTGTTTTTCTTTCCTGAGTGCTACTCCGCGGTACTGAAGTGCTTCCAGCTCGATCAATGGAGGATTCCTCGAGTTCGGAGAACTGATATTACGAAAAAATCAACTCGCAAAATTGGTTCTCTTCCAAATGAAGATGTAAAGCGACTGGAAATCGATGAAGCTGTTTCTCCAACGTCCTTCATGTATGTGGGTTTCTTATAGAACAAATGTGTTGTATTTAGTAAACAATAGCAATGCATTGAGTCATCGTATATACTTCGATGAGCGGTTGTCATCCGACCATGATTTTCCCGTAGAGAGGATCTCTTACACACATATGCGACAACGCACAACAGCTCCCAATACGGATCGTTTTGATCAAATATCGTTAAAACACGATCACCATCGTCAACAACTGAACGACGGACACCGACCAAAGAGGATGTCCGTATTTGAGTTAATTTGTCAGGGCCACTTCAACCCACTGCCGACCGACAGTGAGTTTTATCCAGGACCGGTCTGCACCGTCGATAGCACTTCCCGTTCCTCTATGAAAGCCGTCAGGGTCACCAGAATTTTCGCTTTTATATCATGCTTGTACCATTACTGAGTGAACAACTACAGCTTCAGACTTGTTCCGCTCACTCTCGTTAGCTGGGTAATTGACATTGAGCACCAGTCAACAGATAAAATTGAACCAGCAGTAACTCTCTTGGCGCAATATGTGTATTGCAGCGATACGATCAACGAGGATACCTCTTAACTGTCGAATATTGTGCACATAATGGTTCAGTCTAAAAAAACCGACCGTAAGGGATCAGATGGATGCACCTGACCGGGACTCTATTATGACAGCAGCAATCAATGTCATATAATACATAGGGACGTTCTCATTCAGTATATTTTTGGCAAATTATGTCTGAGTGCAACAGTTTGAACATGCTGTAGCAAGTTCCCAAATGACAGGATGATGAAAAAACAAGACATGCTTTGGACATTTAACTGGTCATGAATACCAAATTCTCTTAGGATGCTGACTCTTCACTTTCATTGGTGTACTCCGTAGGCATTATTGACTGTACAACGTACGCGCGCCCAATTGTTCGAACCCCATTGTCCACCTTTACATTTCGTTGTATTTTTTCGGACACTCATTATGTTGTTCACGGGAATTTAGACTTTCCTTTGGAACTGATCCCGGATTTCGGCAGACTAACCAGCAGCTTGATGTGCCGGTGAGAACTTCCGGATAAGCAACACAAAACCGGGCAAACAATCGTTGTACGTTGCATGTACGGTCGCTGCTCTCCGTCGCGTTGTGTTCAGCGGTATTACGGGGTCTGCAGAGCCGTAAAGCTGATGGAACCTTAAAGATCACCCATAATAAACTGTACCAACATACTCGAGAAAAACAAGATTGAGATCACCCATGGAAGGGTCTTGACAATATGAAATCACTCGATGCCCAACCTTGTCCGCAAAATTCCTCGGTCAAGAATACCAAATCCTGTGGTGATTTCCCATGGTTTTTCATGGGCTAGTCCGGAATTCCACATTCTGGCACAGTAACCACGGTGACTTTTCGTATTTTACCCCATCATTACATCGGGTTGAAAATTGGTCACCATTCATCGTGCGGGTCGGTTTATCATCCCTACCCCGATAATCTCAGTGTTGTCACACGGCTTCAGAGAGCACGTATCGAGACCACTAAAATTCCGACGAATTTCAAAAACGTGTATCTTTACGTACAGAGCACGTGGTCAGAACACATGGCGGCATTATCTACCAAAAGTACACTTATGCTGCGTCACCTCAGGATGATTAGCCGAATATTTAATTTGGAAAATCTCACGACTGAATTATTTACCTATTGCCGACTCCATGGCTTCCGTTGTTTCACGAACTGTTATATATTAAAGCTACTTTGGTTAGAAGTATGCCTTAGCATAGATTTTACCACACTCAATAATGAAACATGCTGCTGTTTCTTTTTACAAAAGACGGCACATATGAATAGGAATTCAGAACTCTCATAGTAAGATCCGACAGTGTCCCTAAACAGGTTGAAGTTGGGTTCCACTTCACCAGTTGTACATGAGAGATCTTAGGTCAGGTTTTTTTAGCGACAAGCTTTCGGAATAATGTAGAAATGCTGTGGTTGTGATTATCTCTCATTAAGGAAAATTGTTGTGACATCATTACAAAGTACAAATGGTCTCTCGTTTTGAACCTTCGTCCTTTGTCCTACTTTGACCAGCTATCCGGATCATCATCATCACCGACAGCATGACATCATTGTTCAACACCGATGCTTCGCTGCCGCACAACTATCCGTATATTACTGAATAATCAATCTAAAAATAAAAACTACTGTCCATCATCCTTCTAACAGTTCCCTAGCTGCCCCGGAAGGCAGTATTTATACCTTGCAAATTTGTTATTATAGGAAAGGTTCTGAAACATTTTGCGATGATACTGTTCTTTAAGGCCTACTTACTCAGCTAATGCTATTGTGTGTGGAGATGCCACCACCCAACCTGTAGGGGCCTCATGTGGTTCGTCACTCAGGAAGTTCAGGTTGGTGTCAGGTTGTGTGCCAGCACAATATTCGCTCATGATTGTACCGCAACGAATACGTGCTTCTCGTGCTTCCCGTCTTTCCGTAACTTCTTCAAACCCATCCTCGATAGAAGGAAAGAATCATCAGTGAAAACGCTGATTAGCTATCGAATACAACAACCAGGGGCCGCTCCTTCTAATGTCTTTCCAGAACAGTCAGTCGTGGCATTTGCACTTTCCTCTTATTCCTGGTGCTCGGCCTTCTCAAAATCAAGGTTGATCAGTCCATAGATTACTTTGCTGCTTTCACTTGCTTGACCTAGAGAATAGTACTGTATTAAGTTGTCATTGATTTCAGATCAGACAACCCGTCAATGTGGGACAAATTGACGTCTCACACCCGTGATCTTGCGCGTCGGATAGCTCTGGTCAAACGATGAAAGTGTAGCTTGAGATCCCGGAAGATTTTATGTTTTCTGGCACACCGATCTTCTGTCCAAACTACCATTATGAGTTGAGTTACGACCGAGAATGGACTGAAAGCTCCTTGAGCGTTTGATTACTCCGTGTTTGTCTTGATGCGGCGGTTTCCGCAAACTTTGTCACCAACGCATCAGTCCCTCCAGACTTCGTCCTTTACTCAGATATGTTTTCATCACCTGAACTATCGTTTCTCTGTATATCCCTCCAAGATTCACACTTTTTCTATCCACCACTCCGAATTTTCTTCCTCTTCTGAACCTGTGCCTATCTTCGGATTCTAAATGGCCGTGTACAGACGACCAGCACAGTGAAGAGAAATCTTTCTGAGATTTGTTATTTGGGCTTTAGAAATTCTGAGCCATTCCACCCCCTCTGGAACTTCCCCTCGTACTTTGCAGTTTTATTCGGATGAACTAGTTTGTATCGACCCGCAATGTATTTGTGTTAATCTTCTTCCATTCTTCCAGGGTTCGATTTCGTTGCCAGCCTTTTCTTATCCAATTGCGTTAAACTAATCGCTACGTGTTGCTTTATTTTTCGGCCCTCGTAAGTATCTTACTGACCCCAACTTCTCGTTCTTTGTAGATCTCAGCGTAGTCGTACTTTAGGGTACTTGTATCACGTCTGAAGTTGTCCGTTCACTTACCCATGATCTTAGCACCGTCCCTTACGGACAGTCTCCACACTCTCTCGCACTATCACTTTATTTCCCCGTTACTTCCATGACAAACGTTCCTCAGTGCATGCGCCCACAGACTTCTCATTATTCCGCTGGTCCATGTTTTCCTCCAAGTTAATCTGCTCTGCGGTCGGACTGGTCTATTCGCCTTTTCCTTCTTCTCCAGGACAAGCTCGCTCTGAAACTCCCTGCGCTCCTCATATTTTCAGCTTCTCGCAACCTTTAACTGTTCGTGACCAGAATCAACACTTCCCCGCGGAATTCTCGACTGTCACATTTTGTTTACTTGATTTTTGTGCACCTATGCTCACGGTTTATGGAATTCCTCTGTAGACCTTTCACTGCATGATGGAGAAACTTTTTGCTGCGTAAAAGTTTTTTTTGTTTTCCCAATATTGTTCCTTTCCACAAAACAAAAACTCCCTACTTTACAAAAATTGGCCATTGCTTAGTCATACGGTAGGACGACATGTATCCTACCCTAGTGAGTCAAACCTCCTCGCCGTTTTCTCCTAGTCATGTTTTGAACAGCTGTTGTGGACCATTTTGGGTTGTTTATTTATCTGCCATCTATTCTTTCAGCTAGAACCCGTACATGTACATGGTATGCTTACGAAGTGGGATATCCTGTGCTGCCAAATTACTGACAGTTTGATTTGGGAGAAAATCTCACAAGAAAGGATCCAACTCAAACACGATTTCGAAGGATTGTAGTACACATTTTCACGTAATAAGCTCCCAAAATTACAAGGAAATTGGTTGAGGATGATGAAATCTGATGTATATTGCTGACCGGAAGGGTGCGAACAACTCACTCACTGTTCACAGATAAGCTGCCTATCTGTCGTGAAAGGCAGTTCAGGTTCGACGCCGTTCAGAGGCACTATTCGGCATCCTCGTTAAACGGCCTAACTGCCTTTGAATGCTCCGACTGGTCTAATCGGCTTACCTTCCATCGGCACAGTCTCATCCATCCGTCATGTTTTTTTTCTGCCGCCGGCATATCTTTATACACGGTGTAGAGGACCACTCAATTTTGGTCGACCGCCAGAAGCGGACGATAAACCACCACCCCCCACCACTGACAGCTCTGCTCCAGTCATGACCGCCAACACAAATTAACCTGGATTCACACACAAACAGTGGTCGCAAGTGTTTTTGATGATCTGTCATGTGAATGGTGGGTGACTCATGTCTGGTGATCAAGCAAGACAATCCTCAGACCAATTGAGACAAGCAAGTTCAGATCTCTCGGTTTCCTGCGTATAAGATTTTTTTTTAAACTGACTCACCGATTGGTTTTCGCAAGCATTAATCCGACTGAACCGAACTGCTCAGGAGTGTTTTCAGTGAGGCATTACTTAGGCACGATTCACCGCTGTCAGTTTGATAGCCTATCGGACGAGAAGCAGTCGCAGAATGGGTAGGTCGATGGCAACCCATTTGGTCTGCAATTCATTTATTGTACCCAGGATTCTCAGATCAAGCACGTGGAACGGTTAGTGTTTGGGTTCTTCATGACCCATACCTCGACATCCAACAGGTTGACTAGGGTTAGTGGACTACACTTAATTTAAGCTTCGTCCTTATTGGGAAGCTTCAAAAATACACACCTCACGAGTCTCTAAGGAGACTGAAACTCACAAATGGGTATCGAACAATCCACCATTCAACCGAGGATGACGAATCAGCAGAATAGACGAGGCACGGCACTGCTCATCCTCCAACCACGCGTTTTTGCGTTTGAATTGTCCTAGAGACCATCAAGACCAACTGATGAGTACAAGGACCACAGGGATGGGACAGTTGTATAGCTCTTTTGTCCTCATTTGACCTTCCTATTCAGAGCGGAATCCATATTTGAAACTCTGAAATTCCACTTACAAAAAGTAGTTCATTTGCGCTGCTTCCCTTCACCAAAAGCACGTACTTTGAGTCAGGATCAGGCCCAACGAGCCCAGCAGATAATTGATGTGTGGAAGGCGGGACTGGAATCAGTGGTCTTCATGAACAGTGGTTCTTGGTTTCTATTTTGGAATGGGTTTTAACTTACGAGTGCTTGAGTTCGGTAAGCTGGAAGAACAGTCCGGATGTAAGCGTATTGGTCTCAACTTAGGTCATCTTTTTACTGAGCCGAACGGATTGAAAGCGTCATATTCCTTTCATAAAAAAACTGCAACTGCTGACTCATTTCAATGTCTTAGCTCCCCTCCAGTAATCAGTTATCTACCTTCAGTTTACTTCAATTCTTTCTCCTTCGTTTCAAAACTTTGTTTCATCTGATTAGGTCAGTTTCGCATGCTTTCCTATCTTGGTCAATCATTTTCAAAGCTTATTTTCGATTTTGTAATGAATCGTACGTTGACTCTTTTCTGAATCAAGATTCTCACTTTATCTGCGCCCACCTCTAGTTCACAGCCTTAACCCGTTCAGTTTTTATCGTCTTCTGCTTAACACACACACACACCACGGAACGCTTTGTCCGCCTGTAACACTTTTTTCCGTTTTTCTTTTGCTCCCCGAATGAAAATGTCAAACAGATGCTATCTCATCATCAAGATTGTGACAGTGCTGTCAGCTGAGTTTTCTCTCCTGGTGGAGTGATTGATTGTCGCAATGCAAAGTTTACGGTCGCTGTCGGTTTCTGTTTATTTTTTGTCGGTTCACACACACGAGCTGATGTAACCTCATCACATAATGCCGGATTTCTTGCGTTGCCAACAGTGATTTCCCACCCAGTGGCATTCGTTTTCTACGAATGGTGATTGCGAGTTTGATGTAGGCTTTCCGTCTTCTCTTCCCCTACCTCAAGACGTGCCCATGCGTGTGTCTATGCCTGTATGACTCGAGCACATGTGTCAAAGCACTGCAATAAACTAGCTACATGTGTACTGGAAAAATGCCACTATAGGTGGTGGACGGGTGAGCGACATCAGGCATCTCAAATTCAAGAACTAGAAATTCGATGATAGTCATGATTTTATTCCACTGGGATTTAAGTATACCCAGGCAATACAAGTTACCGATGCTTCCAATATTTTTTTCAGGTCTTCTGGCCCCTGAAGAGCTATGTAAATGTACCTTACATTCATCACGAATATTACCCATTGTGTGTCAGCTCGACTCATCCTGCAACAGGAATTCTGATGGCACATTTTCACTAGCTTTTACTTGTATTTGATGCGTTAGATGAGTATGTCGATTTCCATATCTCCAGATCCCATTAGGTCCACACGTATAGGTAATCTACACTTTCGATATTGCTTCTGGACACGTTTGCTGAACAAAACTGTCCTTGAAGGTTTTAGGAAGAAATATTCTGTGCTGACGAAATTAACTCGTCTGTAGATCCCGCTGGTGGCAACTGAATCTTCGAACGAATGTGCTGCGCACAAGCTTCCTCATGTTCTAGTTCGGCACTGTATTTCCAATACCATAAACGATAAATTCATTTGATGCACACTATTAGCCCTATTGTCCATATCGGTTAAGATGACGTCTTTCGCCTTTTCGCAAACGCGGTGGAAATGCCGGCATTATTAGCTAATTCGATCACTTGCCGGGCAAAGCCCCCTCGAACATACAATTACATGTCAAGCAGAAAGATAGTGTATATCTGGACCCGTGTTTGTGGAAGGCAGTTTATCCACTCTTTTGAAAGGCCACTTGCCGGGCAAAACCCCCTCGAACACACAATTACATGTCAAGCAGAAAGATTGTGTATATCTGGACCCGTGTTTGTGGAAGGGTTCGAGTGGGGCAGACAATTTGGCAAACCAACATAAGAATAGAAAATAAAATATGTGGTGTGTTTTTGATGTGACCACCTTTCAAGGCGATTTTATGTGATTTTTATTGCCCTGGCTGGAGATGGTGCAAGATATAGTTTTCCGTCAAACTGCTGCTCTAATAGGATTTTCTGACTAAGCGTTCGAATGCGTTTTGGAGTTTCTACACTAGGGTTAGATTGTGTTGCTACACAGTTTATTCCTTTCATGATAGGTTTTCTCAAATAAAGCCATGGTCACACAGCAATACAAAACGTATCTAACGTTGGTATTGTTAAAGCTTCACTTGACGATTGTTGTTCTCGTCTGAAAAGCCAAGACACTGCGCCCACATTCTACTCCTCTTTGTTTCGAAGTATGCAGCTTGCGAGTTCTGGGTGGGAATTAAGTGTACGAGCGTCGCTAGGTGTCATTCTGTCTGTTTCTGAACGATGTCCGGTTATTTTCAGATTTGCTCACTTTTTTGTATAATGTGCGGTCTAGGTCTTACAGTTGACAATTGCAGCAATCTTACGGCTTGGACAGACTGTGACATGCGTATAGCTTCGTAAAGATTCCAATCAGGTGAAGTCATGGTTAAAAAGTATGATTGTTCAATTGGGTGAGTTTTGTCTCACATAATAACTGTAGATAGTGGCTTCCAGAGCATCATTTTCATCGACAGTTTGGAGAAGGCTAGCATGTAGCCCTGCGCGTGGTGTCAAGCGATGTCAGATCAAGGTCCAATACAGCAACTCCTCTTCTACCTAGAAGCCCTCTTTTTAAGGACTCTACCTCCAATATCGACCTATCATCACTAGATGACATTCGGTGGACAGGTCATTTTTCTGTAGGGCGAACTGGGGCTAACTCTAATCAATTGGAAAATGTTTGGGACTAACTCTGTACCCTCTTTTTAAGGATTCTACCTCCAATATCGACCTACCATCACTAGATGACATTCGATGGACAGGTCATTTTTCTGTAGGGTGAACTGGGGCTAACTCTAAGCAATTGGAAAATGTTTGGGACTAACTCTGTTGTACAGCCTGATTTATTCGGTGTGTCGGATGTTTTATAGAAGGAGTGATGTACAGCAATAAAGAAACGGAGGTATAAACGTTAAACGGGATACAGAAAACTGGCTGTGTTCGTTTGAGATGTGGGACTGAGCGCGATGCTTGCTTTTTTCCGCATGGTTTACACTTTCGAGGCTAATCATACTGTATAAAGCGACTAGGTTTCGCAAGATTACCGTCACAGAAAGACGAATGGACTTTTTTTTCACCTTTCAACTATTTTCTTGTCCAAATCGTCCGACGTCCAACGTCTTGAAAATGCAGTAATTTCGCATCCAAATGTAATCTGAAATTGAAAGGTAGCGACGAATCACACGTGTTTCAATGTTTGGCTCTGCTCACTCTCCCCCATTCATGAGCTGACTTACGCGTTCGGTATAATTAGCAGCTAGCATGGAGAACCTTAGTTGCTGCACTTCCTAAACGGTACTTCTAGTCATCCTATGCGGAATAGCTGAGGAATGCAGTGGTACTAGGACTCGGAAGGGTGCTACAAGTGAACGTGATACCTGACTCACCAAAATTCTTAAGAGAATCCGAAGCAAGGCTAAGTTGTTTGTTACGGAGTTATGCAGTTAACTGGTGTTATCTCCCCTGCGAATCTAGCTGTGAGCATGTGGTCGGTCCATTTTGATGAAAACGTGCGGGGATGCCATAGATTGACATCATGTATTTTACAAATGATTTCGGCATTTCGGTTAATTAGTTTGAAAGAACAATCAATTCACTCGCTCAGTCACTCTAGGGTCCAGACTGGTGGGGAAAATCCTACCATGCGTCGTAAACACATTCTCATCAGCTTGTTAGCACAGTGTGTTTTCTAAGTGGAATCAATGGGAGAAACCATGGAAACTTTCGTTTGTATGTTTTGCTTCAGGTATCAAGCTTTTTGTGTTCCTAATTAGGCGTCGCGCGTGGTGGCTAATTGCAACTGCTCGGACTAAAAACCACCGGGTTGGTTGTTGTTTGGTACCTGTCTCCCTGTGTTTTCTACTCTTTTCTATACCGGATAATGGTTACGGGGCGAAATCCTGACAGGGTAAATGATAATATATGTACATGACGCTCTTGTTGACTTGTTCTATGTTCCCTCGGGTTGTTTGCGAGAGGTTAGCAAACATGGCCTGGTTGACTGGTGGGTAACACGGCCGGATGTTGTTTCCACTTCGTTACCCCTCTCTTCTGCTTGTTTCGCTTAGAATCTACTGGAAATCCGGACGAATGATCGGTTGAGTAAACATACTGTTTCAACTCATGGATGTCCTGTCGATTAAACCGTTCGTTCCTTACAAGCATGAATCTTGTGATTTTTCCACTGGTCACTTAGTTCAAGGATTTGGATGCCTGTCCTCTGGCCTAATTTCTGTGAGACAGAACCGATTTCATAGATGATATTGGAAATGGTAATTTATTTGGGGAATTCCGCTCATAGCTATCACCTATCGGGACGATAATTTGGGTTTGGGATGAAAGTCTAGGGATAGATTTTAAATGTTGGTCTGAACGTCGTGGACCATTCAGCTGGGTAGTAAAAAGATTACTGGGTCGATTTTCGATGAGCGTAATTATGTGTGGCTGTGGATTTCCCAACAGGCTTGTTCGCAGTGTTGAATTAAGTACCTCAGTCACTAGGATTTCAGTGCGAATTGTATGTAGTAAAATGACAAAACAGAAAACGCTGTGGCAATATAATCTCTGAGTGGTTGGAGTATGACAACACAAGTGGGACAGCAATTGATCGAGAGAAAATGCGATGAGAACAATTTGATGCACTTCCCACGCTAATTATGGGTTCTTTTCCATTTTCAAACAATGAACACCGCATTCTCCGATGGTGAATTCTTTAGGGGATTCAGCACTCTACTCGCCCATCCACACTAAATATATGTTACCAACCTAGGCATCTCCGTTTTTTATACAATGGCTTGTGTTTTCCCCATTCGGCTCAGCAATAAGGCAGGCAGTTCCTATTGAAGATTAACATCTCATGTGTCCCTCTCGCTGCTCTGACAGCGAGGACACAGAAAAATCAACATAAGGCATTCAATGGAGTGGTTTTTCTGAGACTGGGTCCTTGGATTGATTGGGTAGGTGTTTTGACATAGTAGCATTTATTGTCAGTCGCCTGACATTAGCTGTTATGTATTAATCAATACACTGGGTCACTTCGACTGTATTCAGTTTCACGTGCATGTTTAATACAAACAATTAGTCCTTTGTTTGTTAAAGTCACCAACAAATGTGCATATTCCGAGTAAACGTTTGTGCAGATAGTCTTAGCTACCTATTGACCATCTTCGTTGATATACATGTCCATAACCGGATTTACTCTGTAGTCCCTTTGCTGACAGGTGCGGTCCAGTCAGTTTATCGATTCTGTATCGTACGATGTCCGTTTCGGTCCAGTTCGCTTGTTCAGCTGTTCGCACCGTCAGTAAATCACCACAAAACACATGGTATACTACCCTCTGTAACGATATTCGTGCTGGAATGTAATGATCTTTTGATGACTGATTGGTGATGTATGGACGACATATTCGGCAATCTCTCACTCTGTTGTCCAGTTGAGCGGTCAGTTGCTGTGCTAGTGTGGAGCAAGATAATGGACAAATTATGATGCATTGGTCGCCGCACACGGAATAGTTATCAGCCTATCTTGGTACGAAGCATATTTTAAACCGGACATGCACAGTTATCCATGGCACCATAAACACCACCAGTTCGAATAGAAACGTCAAGAAACTCTTAACTCACTGTGCATTTCAGTGGTATGCGCAGCGTCGCTGCTGCTCGGTACATTCTGACACATGCTGGTCAAACTTGAAACGCACGTCGAACTTAATGACAAACATCGGTTTGAAGCCGTCGTCTGGTATGAACCAGGCCCGAAACATCCCTCTGAAGGGTCATTACCTCGTGCTATTTTGTTTTACTTTATCCAATCTGTTTCATGTGGACTTCACGTCACCCTGAGAACTGTCAACACTTCAATCGTCGGTCATCGGTTGCAGTACAAAGTGGCAGCTGCCATGAGTTCGTTCACATTATCGATGTACAACCGCGACACGACTCGCTTCTATTCATGGTTGTTACTGTGTTACGCTACCACTCCAAAGTGCTTAAGCTGAGTTCTGGTTTGGACATTCGATCATGGGCATTCAAGCAACTAGTGGAGCGTGACGTGAGCAATGCGACGCACTTTGGAATTAGGTAGCTGAGTACTTGTCCTATCAAAACGACTTGGCCTTAGGCGCAATGAACTCAGGTGTTTTTTTTGCTTTCAGGTGCAATAACTATGCTGTGGTTGGATCTTGACAACCTTTTTGACTGCTACTGTGGCCGTGATCTTCAAAAAATTAATCAATGGAATGCTACTGTGCCATTTCGTGAGAAGCTACTTTGATTCTCTGTAATTCTAATTTTTACAATATGAAAACGTTATTTCTTCTTCATAAGAAACCCCCGCCAATAAAGTGCTTAAAAGGGAGTGTTTTGGTAGGTTAACTTGTTCGTGCCATGTGAATCTCTGATGCTAGCAAAATCCTTCAATAATTGAGTTCCCTACATCTGCGTGAATGAAACAAGTCGTTCGAAAGGATGACAGTTTCATCTGTGATCTTGACCTCTCTCCACTTGTTAAATAGAGCGGTTCGAACCGAGTTCTACTCATCTAAACCAAGTTAAGCTTGAATGAGTGGCGTTCACTTTGAGGTTGAGGACAGCTTGTTATTTGTCTTAGATGTGCAATTACAACAAGGTTGGTTTTACTGATGAACCTGGACAATTATTTGTCTCTGGCCCCAAAGCTCAGGACTGTTCACCAGTCGAGAGGTTGTGAATTCATGCGTTGTTGGGTACAGTGCATGCCAAAGAATTTATGGGGTGTGATGTTGTATGGCTCAATATTTTTCCCAAAACGTCCGCACTGTATTCATTTGTTGATTTTCTGTCTGCAGGAACCCTCTTGTTGTTGTGGTTAGAAAGCAAAGTTTTTAGTGAAGGAAACTACTCACAAGGTTGCTGAAAACTCTTCAATAGCCCACGACCGGTATCGCCCTTCTTTGGGCTCATCAGGAATGTGCAGTCTACGAGCTTCCATCAAGTTTACATTCTACTTCAACATATATTAGACTGTTTTCGAGAAACACACTCATTTGCAAATCAATTCGGTTTTCACGAGAGACTCAACTGAATCTCTGTTTTATGATATTCTTCAAGCGAATGTGCTACACACATGCCACCTTGTTTCAGTTGGCACGATATTCGAGATATCGCAGCGTATTTCTATGAAGGAAACTACTCACAAGGTTGCTGAGTGAGTCGCAATTGAGTGGATTTGTCGCAATTAGTCCAATTTGGGTTCAACTAGAACACAAGCTTGACGGAAACTTGGGGACTGCGCCTACCTGATGAGCCCCAAGAAGGGCGAAACCGGTCGTGGGCTGTCGAGGAGTTTTTAACAACCTTGTGAGTAGTTTCCTTCATGAAAACATACTGCGATATCTCGAATATCTTGCCAACTGAAGCATTAGGCGGCCTGTATGCAGCACATTCGGTTGAAGAATACCACAAACGTGAGATTCGGTTGACTCACTTGTGAAAACCAAATTGATTTGCAAATGAGTGTATTTCCCAATGTCTTTGGTGTTTAGCTAGGCGACCATTGCGTTAGGCCACGGTGCCTAATGGCCTTTTTCATGCCCATTCTTCGCTCGTTTTTTTCGTTCTCCTCAGCCAACCAATGGATTGGACACGAATTTAGCCTAGTAACTATCACTCATCAGTATTCAGACAGTTTGGATAGTGCATCTGACGGGCCCGATCGTTGCCACCCATTCATTTTTGTTTTTGTTAGTGGCACTTTCGGGTTTAGTCATCCCAGCATATTAGCTCGAAAATGTGCACACAACGAAGGGGCAGAGTCAACAATCCAGAGTTGATATGATGAAGAATTTCTGCAGTGCCGCTGGTTTACAAACAGCCGTAGTGAACAACAACAGCTTTGTGCAAGTCAAAGTGCTGAAAGCAGCGACTGACCGCTTTTTGTTTGCTCATCACTTTTGATATGCGTGTTTTCAGCATTGTGTGCTATCCGAATGGTTTTACATAAGGATTCTTTTCTGAATCGGCGTGGCATCATCATTGGGACAGAGCCTGCGCCACAATGCACATCCCGTTGCCATCCTTTCATACTCCGGAGTTTGGTGGAGAATCCTCGGTCCACTGGGAGCACTCGGATTTGAGTAGACCTGTACAGAAAGCACCTTCCGAGGTATCCAGTTATTTCCCAGCCAACGAGGCCTCCAAGCAAAGAATACATTGAATGTTTTTAAAATCCGTCTTAGATGAGGGATATGTCCACTCCTGCAGCGCGAGTATCCGTCACTTCTATTTTTTGGAATGTCATATAAGTACGGTAAAATGTGTTCACCGGTCTGCCCCCTGATGACTACGACAAAATAGTAATGACGAAAAACTCGGTGTAGTTACAACGAAAAACATGCATCGGAAAATAGAGTAACGCTCAGTGGCTTGAAGAGGGATCCGTGTTTTGGCATGGTGGTCCACTTTTCCTTAGTAGTTCAGTTCGCATCATCTGAAGTTAGCTGTATCGGAAAAAAGCACTTCTGTATCTTGAATTACATGTGGCTCTGATTATCCCAAGTCAAGGCGAAGCAGTGCTTCAAAACTTAATTGATTATGACTACGCAAAACTTATGGGACCTTGCAGGTGTTTTGCCGTAGGCGAGTTAGCCACAAAAACAACCGCCAATAAACTAACGGTTTCAAAGCTAACGTTAGGCTCAATCCGGTTGTTCCTATTTTTGTTTTTAGGTCTCGAGTTGTTAGGCCACTCTGACACAAACCGAAGTCGATTTAGAAGTGGTTTTAGGTAGTTCGGTTATCCGGAGTGTTCCATTTCGTCCTCCTACTGACTGCCACGTTACAACAAATCTGCTTCCAGGGCGCAAAAATAAATGTTTTCTTAAGTTTTCTATCCCTCTCTCTCTTGCGTCCAAATATACCAAAATTTGCAAACTAATCAACCATTCTTGTACAACTGTCATCAACCATAGGTCTGTCTTCATTTTCCTTATCGCACAAACGCCGCAATTCACGGTTGCTTCTCAAACGCAGTGAAGCTTCTCCACATATTTCCTGTAGCTATGTAGCGTGACGGAGCGGTCTGCCGCGTTCGCTCCAATAAGTTCAAACAACAAGCGCTCGTTAGCAGACAACTCAACTGTAACGAAATACGACTTTTGAGCCTCTTTTCCGTGCTGCGGGGCAACGTAAGTCGGTAGATGTGATGAGGACTATGTTGAATCGGTGATGTTTATGTGCCGCCATTCGGGAGCATTCATTACTGACAGGAATTTCTTCCAATAATTATAGAAGACTAATCAGAATCACCAGTTTTGCCCTGCTTATTGATCACCAGAAGAGTTTATTCGCACAATTCCAGTCAGCATTTTTCTTACGTACCGTATTGTGCACATTTCTCCGCATCACTGAGCTCTGAATGTCAGTGCGCAACTGACTGGCCCTACAACACAGACTGTGATGGGCATACCTATATCACTTCCTGGCCTTTTTCATATATAGAGCTGCTTGGCGTTATTAGGTAGCATGTTCAGACTAGATTTATCACCTGTAGGGGTCGTACCGTCGACCTGCGTCCATGTGGTGTTTGCAATGTACATCCAGTGCGGAAATTTCGCAGATTTCATCTCTGAATGCGCGTATCAAGGAGAGATATTGAGTGTTTTGAAGTGTCAGTGACTCAGAGTTGAATCGGTCAGTGGATTTATCGCAGAAAAGCAGTACCAAATGAGTAAGCCTCCTCTGTATAAGTAGGGCTGTGCACATAAGAGGGGGTGTGTAGCTGACGAGCATATGGAAGGCGGTTGTAAACGAGCCGTCTTGACATGAAGTATGGTGCGGTTGACAGTTGAAGATGGTCATCCACGGAAGGGATTTAAGCCTGAAGTAGAAAGCGTAACCAGACCGAAATCCGTGTGACACCTGCTCCTAAACCCATCATTCTGGCACTAACGCGCTTACGCACACTGAAATTGTAATGACACTTAAAAAGGATCTTCCCATGAGATTGACCGGAAGAACCAGACCCTCGACTTGTCCTCGAATCCAGGCGAGTTTCTTCCTAGCTTACTCGTCCAACCAACAAAAACCTGATATTTAGCATTGTTCTAGTCTTCTGTTTCACAGTCTGCCTTAAAACATAACCAAAGTTTTAATCCAATCAATTGGCCCGGTAATACCCCTTAGTTAAAATCAAAGCGTTGCCCAGCAGTAGATACACCTTTTTCCGAAACGAAAGGCCAGCTGGTTCAGAAAGATTGTTCGGCGGTTTGAAACACCGGAAAAACTTCATGACTTCAACGGCTCGGTTTTCGACAGATTGTCTTTCTCTCTCGTTGATAACCATCGAGTGAGTAGATTTTTCTCTTGGCGTGAAGTGCTTGTGATAAGTTCTGATATTCCATCACCTTGATTAGTGACGAAGCGCTTGCAATAACATTGTTAAGCTCTGCGAGCGATTCAGCCAATAACTGAATAACCTGAGCCACTGACATTTCCTTATACACTGGCGACTTCGTCACAGTGCGTGGATCATGCTGGCAATGTTAGGTACCTTAAACGACTTCATAGAGCCCATTTTGCCAAGCTATATATAGGATGGAAAATATCCAAGGAGGTTAGTCTTAGACCGTACAAGGACATTTATCAACCGCAATCAGCACGCCATACCGCTTTGTAACTTGTTGTCTTCCAGGATAGGAACCACAGAACATTTCACATGACCGAATCACTTGGCAATGGTACTTTTGTGTTTTGTGTATCTATACACCTACACCTATACAAAGCCCCATCTCCTCAGAACTGGCACGATTCGTTTTCAGTGAACTGGCCAGACCCTCGCAACCACCGCATGATTGCCGTCGCCTTCCATCCTGCCCCCGTAATCCTCATCAACATCACCTACAGCAGTACACTTGAGAATGCTAGTGTTTCACTGCAGTGCAACCACGTCGATTTATTTGAACAAAGCTGCATAATAGACTGAGGAAAAATAGGACAGGGTGGAGGACTTAGGGCTAGCCTACAACAGACGTCCGGGGCGCTTACACCTCCAGCACATTCAGACAGTTTGGATAGAAACGTCAGCTTGAACGCTACCGCCATATCGTCCAGTGCCTCCTGTCAAACACAGGCAGAGTCATGTGGACCCCATCATGGAAGGCGAACAACATCAACGACACCCGAACTTTTCCTAACACTGGCGCGTCTACAAACGGTGCACGATGATCCCTAGGAACGAAAGTGTAGCAGCTGTAACCAAAATGGTTACCGTAAGCCAGATAGTTTCTGGCCGAAAAATTTTAACTGAAATGAACTGACTTGGGTAGTCCGTGATCAGTGAATACCTCTTTGTCTGGAACCTCAGTGGCAGGTGTATTGGGTGCTAAAGCTGTTTGGGGTGAAATGTGGTGTCACCAGATCAGTTCTAAGATGATCAATAAAAAGGAGGAAACCAGTGTTATCGCACTGATTTCCTCCACTGTGTACTCAGCGTTCTTGAATCTGGACCACTTCGCTTCATTTTAGAGACAATCACGTCCTGCAGTGAATGCCAGCCCGTTGCTATGACCACAGTGCTAGATCTTTGGTTATTGCTTATTCATCGTTGTTATTCAACCAAAAATACAAGGACGTTCAGGAAATCCTACAGCTCCCTACGATTGCACTGCACGATACTTATGAATGTCACTTCAGTATTGATCGAAATCTTCCTGCTGTCCCAGCCCAACACATCCTTCGGTGCTGTATTCAACATCCACTTCAGCTCTTTCCGTTGGACGTTTGAAGTGTTGATTTCCTCCCTAGTCCGGAAGAACTGTGCTCCTCGAGTTTGCCGTGATTCACTCAATCAACCTGTTTTTCCTTTGAGTAAGGAACTGCCTGGAACAGCGGATTTAAGTGCATTTACAATCATACACTTGGTCGGAACAAACATAGTGGAAAGCAGACACACCTACAGGACGTATTTCTCAGCAGCATGGTCGGAATGTTAGATTCCTCACTGTGTCGGTGGGTTAGCGTGAGGGCAGCGATGTCTCTCCACGAGCACTTCCATAGTAGCCAGTTAACTAGATAATAAATGATGCTCCTGAACAGGCACGTTCTTTGTAGTTCCAAGACAATCTGGAAAGACTCCCCCATATTCGGCCAGCTCTGAAAGATCCCCTCTGTTAGTTTTCCAGGTTGTTTTCTTCCATGGAACTCTCACTACAGATGACGAAGTACTATGTATAGAACTGGTACATGTTAGCAATTTGCTGGTGTTTTGTTCATCCGGATGCAGTGATCCTTCTTTATGAGTAACTTTCACCTGGATATGTAGACATGTTTCAATATTGGTGAAATTTACTCATTTGTACATTGTTTTTGGTGTTGGGGAATCAACTGGATTTCTTTTACGTGATAATTTAGAACTGAATGTTCTGCCGAAAGTCCGCCCCGCTTTTAAGTTGACGATTTTTGTGGTATCGCAGTCTGTTATTTCTTTGGTTAACGCGCTACTTATATAATGGGCGAGGGATTCATTAAATCTTACTTAAGCACCACTGTGGTTTTCAGACTATCGTACAATTTGGTTGCTGGGGCGACTTCCCTTTCTGCTGCGCTCAATAAAGTTGAACCCATAATGGACTATCTAAACGTTTTCAGCAACCTTATAAGTAGTAATTTTTCAGTGAAACATGAAGTGGTCCTGTGCAGCACATCCAGCTTCTAGCTTCTCGATAAATATAGGTTCTTGTTTTGTTTCCCATAGTTCTGGATCGTGATTCCCTTGTGCCGTGGCACACTGTGAAGTCTAGTCGACTAAACGAACACTTATCGCTCCATGAGTCAGTGTCATCTCGACACTGCACTGTTTATTGTTAAGAAGTGTTGTCAACTGCGTGAAAAATCACCACTTCTTGGTCAAGTAGCAACAGCAAGTTGTTTGACTGTTATTGTGTGACCACTCCGGATCATAACTGAAACTGACTTGACAGGCGCCACTCTTCACTCTATGGAGGAGCTATTGATTAAACAAGGTGGCGAATTTTAGAAAGTTATTGAAACAGTCGTTTGATTTATTGCTGGACAGCGCTTCGCATTGGATAGAAGAATTCGTCAGGCTAGGTGAGTAAGCTGGTGTCAACCGGACAACCCAGATAACTTATCAAGTTGGCCTGACAAGGCGCTTGTGTCAGAAGTGAGGCGTGGCACAGCAACATATCTACCTATATTGTTCGATGATTTCTAAATTGGCTCCACCCGGAAAGCTGTTACCATACTCAAATGTAAGTCGCAGCCAAGACAGAACACTAAACGCATCTGCTTAAGCAAAACCACAAAAGATATCTCAAACAGCTGTTGAAGTCTGACAGAACCAGGGTCAGGGTTTTCGCTTCAACTGTCATTTGGAGTACAGTCGTAAATGCTAGAAATGTGAAGAAGTGTTGGGAATCTCAATAGATATTTCGTCCTGTAAGTTGAACCAAATGAAACTGGAAAACCAGAAAGCAGGGTACAGCCCTTTCATCCATCATCAGCACGGCGCGTCTGATGAAACTACAGTAAGAGTGTCGAGCCCACGACTTCACTTGCCGGGCGAAGTCTTCATTAAAAGTCCCAAATGTCACACTAACAACAATCTGTGAGTAGCTTAGGGGAAGAATTAAATCTGTCCGATGAGTGAAATTTCCACCTGAGAAGTCGTTACTCGACAACACGTCACGTCAACACGTTTGACCGTATGATCTAGGTCCCATGATTGCAGGATGAGTGGCGCTATATCCTGTCTACGTGGGAGCTGATCGAACTTGGAATCAGCTGCTCGTCGCCTTACGGTTGGGTGTTCAAACTAATAGCCGAGAGGTTGCGGGCTCGAGACTCTTCACTGGAGTTTCGTGAGATGCCCGCTGTTAATTATTCATAATATGGGTGGAACAGTTGTGCAATGCTTATCGGCTTTCCACCACAGATTGTCTTCAAAATCATTTTGTCACTGTCTTGAAGTCATTGTCTTCCAACGACCAATGCTTAAGGGCGATTAGGTGTCGCAGCATCGTTCGAGAAGGACTTAGTGTGATACTGTTTCAGGAACAGGACTAGGTGTGGTTCACTCTTTGAGCTCACCAAAATACCTTTTATACTTGCTGGAGCGATGGAGCAGTGAGTTTCCGAATTTACGCCTGAACTTGATTCGCATACCCTTGTTTACGAAGTTGCTGTTCGTCTAAACACAATCCTACCTATAAACTGCAGTAGCTTTACTTCTCTCCCATCCAAATAATCGAACGAGAGTATTGGAAAAGTTTACTCAGGTACTTCATGGATAACTGTGATAATACAGAGTGAACCATGAAAGACAATCCTTAAGTAGTTATCACTCTTCAGCTGAACGTTTTCGGTCTTGCTGGTTTTGAAGATTTACGCTCTGTTTTATATATTATGTTCATTATGTCTATTGTATTTTCTCCTTCAAATGGGCGATGCTTAAGATGAAAATACTCCGGCTGATCCTCGCGAATTTTCTCATAACAACACTTGAGTTCTCAGTGAACACGAGGGGTTTTAGTAGGAACGTTTGGAAAACTTTTCTGAAGACGATAAATTTTTGACCGATGTGACGCACTTCCCAATCGATTGATTGTAAAGACCCTTGCCAACTACTGCTGGGCTGCCATCCGACGGCAGGATGTCCTCTTTTGAGAATGTGGCGGGTTTGAATTCCTCAAGTGTTTTCATTGCGCTGACAACCTTCCTTTGGTCGTTTCTCGCTGCATACTTCGAAGCAGGAGTTGTAGTTCACGCTTTTCCACTACTCATAGCTTGGTAAGATGATCTGATTAGGCACCACCCAGTGACCGCTAGTGCAGTGAACCATACGTTGCGTCGCTGGAAGTGCTCAGCCCTATTTCGAATGCAGGGAAACTTTGACTACAAAGCTGGGCAGCTGATCCTGACTCAGACATAGGGGAGGTATGGAACTACCAAAATCCGTCCACTCAGATACTATCGTAATGAGATGCGGTTGTTATGGCTTGCATAGCCAACAGGAACATTGCTCACTGACTCTGTGCCCATGAGCAGTCAAGCCCATAACACATCACTATCGAAAACAGCCAGTGTTTACTTTAACAAGCAAACTCAGGTTTTCTAGCTCCAAGAGAACTTTAACCGAATGGTAAATATGAGAAGGCACTGGAAGCCATGTTGGACCAGGTGCGGCTCCACACATTTTCCACTTGTTGATTTACCAGTTATCTCCTGTGATAGCATCACTTTTTATATCAAACAGGTCACTCAAATTACATATGTTTGTTTCTTTTGTGCGGACTGCAGCTCTGTGGGGCATTTTTAGGTCACGATTCTATCTGTGCCTTTCGAGGACGGCGTGGTTCTGGACGATTCTGAGAGTGTACGCCTTTCAGGGAAATGCTATATGCGCAAATACATATCAAACAATTCCAGCTTACCTTCGATAATTAGCAAAATCATGGCCTCATGGGATGGATTTGAAGCAGGCTTTCATATGATTAGTATTTCATTGGTTTTGGAGAAATTTCCAGTTCCTGTTTATTCTCATCATCTGATTTAAGCAACCTATACCATCGTGCATAAAGTTTGTGAGAGTTTATGAGAGGATTGCGTTAATAATAAACAAACCCGTAAGCTCTGTGGGTACTATTTTGAATAGCCGGAATAACTTGGTCGCCCTGACATCGTTATTGGGACATCCTCAATTTTGAATGAAAAAACCGTGTTTATCAGGACAACGGGAGATCGGTCGCCAATTTACATAGTTGTTTTACATTTCCTGCTGCACTGCCAAATTCGGTATTGTGGTCGACCTAATCGGCTATTACTCACATTGCTGACACAGTTGCTGGCAACGTGGTTTGATTCGATCGTCGATTGGGCTTGTTATTGCGCCAGAGCAAAGGATAACAGAAAACTGGGGTTCAGTCCCACTGAGAATCAAACGATTAACCGGCTTTCGTTTCAAGGTTGTGTGTATGTGTTTGTTTGTGTACAGTGAGCATCCTTCAGAGTTGACTTAATCTGTTTCCCCTACCTCAACGCTATTGTTCAGCCTATCCGGTCCAAGCTCTGGTCTAATCTTTGTTTTGTGCCTGGTCTTGGTTGCAATCAGCATGTGCTGTTGCTGCTCCCCGCAAGTGTTGTACTGAGTCCAACTCCGTCAGAGTTTGTCTTTGGGAACTTTACGTGTGTCGGCCGAATGCTCTGAGTGGAGAACGGGAGCACTGATGTTTGCTTCGTGCTTCTAGAGAAAATCGTGTTATTTTGAGGAAATTTTATGGCCAGTCATTTCCGCTGCCCCCCAAACGGCCGAATTTCTTACGCCCGAGACAAACAAAGTTAATGCTCTCTTTTGCTCTCACTGCTACGAATCGGAAGCACACATACACGTTTGTTCATTGTCTGCAGGTAGACGATTTCGCTAGCTGCTTAGTGTACTCTCTATGGTTCTTGTTTCCTGTCTCAGTTCTCAATGCAAGGTTGTACAATCTTGTTGAGGGAAATTGTTGAAATATAAATCTCAAAACTGGCTACCTTTTAACTGGAACAAGCTGTTAGTTGCATGCAGTCTGGTTACGTTTGTGTGCCAGTGCCTGCTCACAACCCGGCTAGATGTAGAAGCGCATTTTATACGCGGGTAAGGTTGCTTCCTTAACCTCAACACACCCATTTTTTTTCGGTTAATAATGCATTGAATAGACAGAGGAACACCAGAGGTTAGAGAAATGCACTCACTTGCGAATCAATTTGACTTTCACGGGGGACTCAACTGAATCTCTCGTTCATGATATTCTTCAACTGTATGTGCCAGCTCATGTTTTAGTTGGGCCGACGTTTGAGATATCGCAGTACACCTGCTTGGATGAAACTACATAAAAGACTTCAGAAAACTCTTCGACAACCCATGACCAGTTTCACCCTTCTTGCGGCTCGTCAGTTAGGCATAATCCTCGAATTTTCATTGACCTACTTGAGCCCAAAATGCACACTGATTCACGCCACAGTTTGATTTTCACGGGAGACTTACTGGAATCTCACCTGAATCTCTCGTTTATGATGTTTGCCCAGTCGAATAATAAACACACATCTTTTGCCACAGAATCTGCACATCAAAATCATAGAAAGCACGGTACTTTCACCGGGGTCCTCTTCGAACTATGTAACAATATTTTTGCCATACCCGCAATCAGCATGTTGGTGCATTGTGCAGAAGTTCACCCTAGAAATATCTGTTCATACCATACCGACGTCCACAAGCATTACCACTCTAACGCACATGCCCTTGTCACCATAGCAACTGGTTGGGCACCGTTCTGGATGGCTACATTTTGACCTCTATCATAGAACTGATGAGGCTAAATAAGCGTAGATACAGGAAAGGTGTACACCCACGAGACAAAATCCTTGGTGTCGTTAGATTGCCCTCATTTTCCTCCATTCACTGTGTTCAGTGCATTGATTGTGTTGTGTGGATGAATCAATGTTTCGCTATTTTTTCTCAGAAATTCATGATTTAACAAGTTTAGGATCGAAACTGCTATTTAGTTATCGAAATCAGGCTACTACTATTTCGAATAAGGGTACTTTTTTCATCTATTACTTGGCACCTGTATGCTATCTATCACTTCAATCCGTGGGTGTGTTTCAATCAGAACTAGCCACAGTTGGTTTTTCAGGGAGTTCTTCAGCCTGAGCAGCACATAAGGATGAAATTTTGTATGCTTGTTGCAAACATTCTAGAATGGAAATTCACAGACACAATCCCTCCTGAGTTGTATGGTTTCAAAACTACCACCATAGAAATACGAGCTGCAGTGGAAAAAATTGCTGCACAGCCGTCCTGGTGTTAACGCTAAATGAGAAATTTTATTGTATGGTGGAGTCTACCGCAGAATTTCACCACCCAAACTTTAGTTCTGAAAAGTAGAGTCTATGGTCCGTTGTGTTGTTTGTGATAACTGTCACCTTCTCGTTTCCTGTCTGAAAAACCTAATCAAATCTTCTGTTCCCGTGTTGTCACACTGTCTGGAAAACCTGGTCACCATTAGGACATGTCAGGTTTTTTGCCCTTCTCGGTGGCCTTTATACGCGTGTTCCGATGGTCGCAGAGCCAAGTGAGATGCAGCTGCTTCTCTTGCGTGTTTTAGATTAGAAAAGCTAAATCTGAATACGGAATTGAGGTGTCGTTGATTTTCACGGAAAATTAGGATGTCTAGTAGCAGTTGAAGGTGTTGAACATCAATCAGAGGCAAGCCACAGTTCCATAGGATTTGTCGTCGTCCGAATGTCGATTTATGAGTTTGCTTTCATTTGAGCTTCCGATATAGCTTTCAGACTTATCTTGACCCTATATAAACTTTGACTTTCCTGTATTTAATCTCCAAGACCATTTTGAGGAAACCGCTTTGTCTATTGCATTCCTTTCAAGGGCTTTCCCGTAAAACCCGGGCTTATTGGTCCGAATGATTGTCTATCTAACATCCATAACTAACCTTCTGGTAGTGGATGGATGTTTTGCCGCACCATGTATAGAAGAAAATGTGCTTTGTATGTTGCAAATTGGGAGTTTCCATAGAAAGTGCTGGTCACCTTGACGCAGATTGTGGCTCTGCTTTTTCGAGATGACTGTGTCGTTAACTGATTTCCGGCAAACATGCAGGCACTCGAACACAAGCATGGACAGCTGTTCAAGTCACGTGAACTCCACCACAGCAAAACATGGCCCACTCGCGCAGCATGCTCCTAATGTCATCTGGCCGCTTTGTGGCCTTCGCATATTGTAAGGAGTATAGCTGTGAGCATCGTGACACTTTGACACCCGGGTGTTTGTTTTCGACAACTGTGGAGAAAAAGCACTTCGGTTATGTGCAGCATGTTCGTCCTTTGCGAACACTACCAGTCGGCGTGAATGTCGTTTCACAGTGTGCTTGTTTTTGGCCCATCCATTTGGAAAAATCCGAATGCGCATGAACGATGCGGCGTTTGTCTGTCAGCAAGTTGGGTTAGCTATGTGGCGGTAAGGTGAAAAGATTTCTCATGAAATGGTAATGCTGTCGCAACAATTCTCGGGTTTACTTTGTGGATTAGATTGCTAGAGTTATCCTGACTGTACTCGTTTTAATGAAGGTTCATCTTGTTCACATGAACGGCCTGCGGTACAGCTTCCGCGTACACATTAACTGGACCCTTCGTCAATTGGGCTCTGAAGATCGTACCGAATTCGCAATTTGGCTACAAAGTTGCATCACTGCATACCTTCAAAAGGCGTACATTTCGGCTTATTGATCACACATCCGAGCCTACTATAATCGGGTCCCAACTTTAAGTGGGACTTTCGTGTATTTGAGCCTAAAAACGATCCAGTCTTGTTGAGTATACTTTGAGGATGGATTGATTAATCTGGAACCTCAAACATCCGAGGATAACCACGTGCGCTTTAATGACGCCAGTGGTTGAGAGGGAAAATTCATAATCCGCTGGCTCACAAAGCACAGAATGACCAAAAATGACTTCACTTGACTGATGGACAAGCTGTAGAGATAACGGCTTGCTAGGATTTTTTTACGATCTTCTGAACCACCAATCTCTTTTATTCCCGAAAAAATTGTAATCGATTAAGCAATTCGTGAACAACTGGTGTCACCAGCGGCCATAGCTTGTCCTGGGGAATATTGGTCTCTGCTACCTCGAAAGTTGAGATCGACTGAGAAACACACCATCGACCTAACTTTACTTTTGGAATATTTGTGTTAGATTCGTACGGACGAGGCACAGGGTGTTCCACCTTAACTTTTGCAATTTCAAATGTTCCGTAGCCACCGACGGAACGCCTGCTGGGTGATGAGATGGATATCTTTCAGAGATGGCAAGCGAGAGCCGCCTCAAATTGAATATACTTGGCCCACACCACGCCGTTATCATGGCCTACTCCGACCACGTGCCTCTGAATTCCTTTTCTGATTTGGAGTGGTTATGTGAGCAAAGCTGGGTTGTCAAGTGGGATAAGACCGTTTCAATGACTGTGCCTAGGGCCACCTTTAGACTGGCCGCTGGCCACCGTCCTCGTAATCTGCTTTCATGTGGCAGTTAAGGGCTAGAAAACTGATAATTGTGGATCCCAAGAGGGTTATTGATGGAGTCCCAAGCTGAGTAGTTGTTTGTTTCTCAGATGGTACCATCGCTCATGAAGACCAGGAATGCGCTTTCGGGATTATGCTTCGTTTACATTTATAGATATACTGTTGTAAATGAAGGAACTTTATCAGATGCAAGCACCGATTAGATTGGAGCCGGTGATAACAAACATAATCATGAGAAATTTCCTTTCATGGTCGTTTTAGCGGTGGATTGTACTTTATCAGGATAACAACCATCCCTCCGAGGACATTAATTCAATCTTGTTCCCTTCTGAAAAATGCCGTTTCATGTTTAGGAATTGGTCAGGATAGTCGACTGAGCACAAGTTGGTCAAATAAGTCATCTATCTTACCATTGGTTGTTCTCTGATAAATAAGACCGTTACCTATCAAGATCTTAGTCGTTTGACGCATATCTTGCTAACAATTGAAGAATAATGATGGTTGAGTGATAGACTGTCCTATTGCCACTGATCTAGAAGTGGTCCCCTCACCTATCCTGTCTTACACATAGGCAGTCTGCCACATGACTGGTTGTGATGGTACCTCGTCAACTCTGACCTGTCCCTTTTGATCAACAGGACTGTCAAAATAATGAATTGATTTAGGGAAAGCTTTGTGCACCTAGCATGTTGTGTTTATTGAGTTGGGGGTGTGTTGTTGACTGTTTTAGAAGATCTTAATTAATATTCCTTTAAAATGTTTGGCCATGTGCTTGTAAGACATAGAAATCAAGGCGCTCATTGATATAGTGATGAGAAAACTGAGTTGACTTGCACTTACAAAGCCCGTTCACATCGGACTACACAGTCCTAGGCTAGCACGATGTCTCCGGGAACCGTGCAGAGTTTTAGCGCAATCATAACCTGGAAAATAATTCGCATTGGGCCCATGTTCTTCCCTTGCAGAGTTGGGTAGTGTTTAGGCAATGTCAGGGGAAAAACAAAAGTCACACTTTAGACACTTAGGACAATTCTACGGCAAAACTCCACCGAAGGGACCACACCGCGGTAGACGCTTTTGGTCACTTCACACCCGCCTCCTAATAGGAGCGGAAAATGCCCCTATCTCGTTCTACCATTATCCGTTTTTATTCACGTACAGGCTTAGCGATTTCTCACATCCGTAGAGTTCATCTTCTCCCAAATCTGGTTGTTTTGTGCAGTCAGACGCATCCCAACTGTCTTCACCAGGTAGTCGTCAGTTGAACCACCACATGCCCGCTAGTTGCCCTCATTCAACTGCTCACACTCACGTACGCGACGTGTGGGTCACAGCGAAGCAGGAACCTAAATCAATACGACAAATGTGTGATTCGAGTGACGTGCTAACGGAGGCCAACGCAGTCGAACAGTCTGATGAAGAAACATTCCTTATTACGTATGAATTACAACTGCGCTCAGACGGTTTGACCCAGAATGATGGAAAAATTGACAACCTGCTTAAAAGGCAGCAGGACAAGGTCCTGGAGCTTTAAGTCGCGGAGTTTTAGTTTTGCCAATTTATCAGAGGATGGTTCGATATTCTCAAGAATTCTTATCAACTAGCTCCCCTAATAAAGCTTTCATCTGTTCCCCTGTCTACCACGCGGCTAACTACTGTAAGGTCCATTTAAGACCTATTTCAGTTGTTCGGCTTTATCAGATTGATGTCTTTTGATTTGACTACCCTTCTCATAGAGATATCCTCCTGCTTGTTCATTAATTTCTCTCTTGGGATGTTCGGTCTCCGGTTCTGGACCTTTATCCAATCGCATCGTATTTATGTCTGAGTTTCGCCTGGTTCGATTTTGAGCTACCTCGTTGTTCCTGTCTATCAGAACGGGAGCAGTGGCAGAACACCTCGCCACTATACAAGCACACTGGTTTGTTGTCATGTCATGATTTCAGTGCGAACCCGATGCCGTCGCTGATGTTGATCGCAATAGCATTGCTGAAGGACAAGCTAAAGGTTGGTGTTTTCTTCTTTGGATGCTTGTACCTGTAACTCGGCGAGTTAAGCATCCTAATATATCGTTGCATTTTGGAAACTGTGGTAGTCGCATAACTTTTTAAAACTCAAATCGGCTGATTGTAGTTTGCAGTTGGAAAAATCACGTGGAGACTATCATTAATAAATGATTTTAAAACCTCCTCTAGAGCAAAAGCCGTCTACAACCTGTGCACTGCGTTCGCGCCTGATGCGCTTGAGTGGTTCATCGGTCAAGGTATAAGTTAGTGCTCTGTCTATCGCGAGCACTGTACTGTGCTCAATGAATGGTCGGACACATTCGATTGTATTGGATTTTTATGAGGGAAAGGGGATTTTAAGGTCAGATCCCTGGCGGGTACATCGCAGCGGTTTTTATCCATGAATGGTTGATTCAATGGATCTGAAACTAGCATAGTTTATATCTGTTCTTCTTGATTCTCATTAGCATCTACAACCGTTCGCGTTGGAAAACTTCGATGTTTTTGCGCTTTAATAAACATACCTTCGTCGTCTGGCATTTTCAGAGTGGGTGTGCTGATACAGTATCCCGGGCCGACTTTTCGATTGATGAATGAATCGGCCAATAATCCACTCTCTTAGAAGATTTTCCTTGTGAGTCTTGCCCACTTAAATGCTCGGAATCCTCTAATATCACCCCATACTATCTTGCAGTCGACATTATTATACCCAACCCTATTCGCAACCGGCGCCGTTCGAACCAACTAACTCAAAACACATGGTCCAGATTATTTCTGTTCGCACAGCTTCTTCCAAACAATAGCTCGGTTTGCCGTAAAATAAAAAAAAACAATAAGCATGATCTCAGGCGAGCGAGCTAGCGCATTTCCGAGTTAACGCCTACCGCTATGTGCAGGTGCGTATCCAACGTTCATCATCCATTCCCTTCTGGCAGTTTGTCTGTCTAATTTGATTAGGCGACTTCTCATGCCAATCCAATTTATCTCACTTCATTATACAAAATACAAAATAGCTTGGCGCCAAACGCTCTCGTGTTCATCGTACGCTGTTTTTGACCGGTTTGTTTAGTTGGGGTGGTTTGATTGGGTGAGCCAGGGCGAGGGGAGGGAGTGGGAGGCCGTTGCAGAGCTGTACACCCATTCCGCGCTCCCTCCAGTCCCTGGGGGTTTCCGTTCTGCTGCATCGGTGAATAATGCTCAAATATGTGTACATGTATCGTCGGCTACATATTTTTCCGTTATTAGCGAACACCTGTGGCTTTTCTGGTGAGTTTAGCTTGTGATATTTGAGAATTTGCCAAATATAAACACAACCTGTAAGCCGCGCCCATGCGTGCAGAACGGCTTAGTCGTTAGCTCGGCAAAACACCGTGATATTCCTGAGAAATCAATGGTTATTTTTATTGTTTGCTTCATGTTTTTTAGAAGAAATATATTTTTCAATCGAAAAAAATCACAATTCCAAACTATCCACAAACTAAAAGTTTCGGCTCTCATTGTGTGGGAACTGCCATGTGTCCAGCAAAGATGGCAGGCTGGAGAACATTTTTTCTCAATTCACAGGTTATTCCGTCTGTCCGCATGTGCACGTGCAGTGCTGTGCGGCGGTGTATGCCATGTACGGTAAGCTCGCACGAGATATCATTTTCCTCAACTTTTAGTTGTGATAAAGCATGGGCTAAACCATTGCAACTAATGGGAGTTGAATCAAAGTTATCCTTAGTCTCAGCCCGATATGGATGGCATGGAGCAGCCTCGTGTGTAGCAGTGCAACACGAATCATCGAATTTAGCTCACTCGCCCGATCACTTCATGAACCTAGTGTTTATCACTAGGGGTAAACTGCTACGAAACTAATCCATTCGCTGTAGCATGTATTATACATTCTTCAATCCCAGTTCACCTCTCAATCCTGTTTTCCCAAGTTAAGTCAGACAAGAAAAATTAGTAGCACAAACGCTTGAGTGGCGTTTGGCTTCAAGGTGAAAACAATTGGGCATTCGTTGTATTTATAATTAATTCATTTGCCTGTCGAATTGATGTGACTGGAAGATTCGAAACAAATCTGAGTGAACGCATAGCACAAATACTCCCTATGGTTTGGTTGTGTCGTTACTCAAGTAGTGTGGGTAAGACTGGTCAGTCCGATACCGTTTTCGTTCTGGCGGACGAATTCCCAGAATTTCAACCATATTCTTATCTTACTTGAATTCAGTTTGTTTGTGTACTGTTTTTATAGCTCATTTGCATATCAAGCTAGCGGTGGTGGGAGATTCAAAGAATCAAACACGTACTGCGGAATGAATTCTTCGTTCATGAAGATGAGGCCGTGAGGTTGTTTTGCGATTACCGATCAGAGATGTTACTTAACCCATGCACTAGTTGATATGACAACCATGAAAATAAAGGTTTATATTCGAGAATGAGAAGCTCCTGTATTATATTTCCATCGCGAGAATGTATATGAACTATTAGCCTAAAATTTTTCTCTATCACGGGAATATAAGAGTTTCTGGAGGAGTTTGGCTACTCAACTTTCAAATCAACTGACTGGCTGGTTTGTACACCAACAGTGCTGGTACTTTCGTTTGGCTATGTCTAGATAGTTTTGCTTCAATGTCAGGTGTAAGTTACCAGTGATCTCATGATTCGGTATTTACCCAGTTAAAACCAGAACAATCCCTTCTTCAGTTTTTGGAAGGTAACTATAAGGCCAAGATAAACAACTCAGTTCGCTAGCACAATATAGAAGCCACCTTATAATCTTCAAGGTTTCGGAAAACACAACCGTGAGGTAGATTTCGTCAATATGCTGATGAAGTGCAACAGTTGTCATGCCGTCACGCTCGCGTTTTCCATTTTTACCGCATTGCGTTCATGGGATTTTTTGGAATTGTCATTTTCATGAAGGAATGTCAAATATCTATAGTGACGCAAACGGGTTAAATTGCTACTGTTACACACGTTCACGGATTTAACGGCTTATTTTCAGAGTCAAAGCATGTCAGTATAGAACCGCCGCCAGTTGCGCATATCCTGTACATCCGTTTTCTGTCGCATTCTGTCAAGTTCGCTTTGGAATTGTGGTTCGTTCTACGTGGAACGTGTTTAACATATCTTATCACAGCTTCGTGTAGATGCATACCAAATCTCTCCGTGATAGATTAACATAGGCATGAAAATTTACACAACTCAGCTTCTAAGTTGAAGAATGCAACGGGAGAATTTTCAGCATCCTCAAGCACCTATTAGTTTCCTTAGTTTTTACACTGCTTCTGCTTGGTTGTGTAACAAACTCGGAGAAATTATACTTGATTTGTGAAATTCACACAGAAACCAGCTTACGTCTAATCATGTCGAGCGGGTGCCTCATCATTTTTAAAATCTGTCGTAGAAAAAGTTATTTGCTTATTCGATTGTTGTGCGGCATTTGGCTGTTTCATTGTCGAGTGTTTCTGCTCAGACATGTGGTCGTATTCGACCGCACTAGTTATCGCAGGGTCGACCTGTCAATGCTGTGACTCCGACCGCACTATCCAAACTGATTGTTACCTCCCTACCGAGCGTAACCCCCAAACCCTTTTGGGCTTTCATTATCAAATGCTGCGAATACTTTTGGCCCTCACCAAAGAGCGATCCTGGTTGGGGAAGGAGATATTTGGACTGTGGTAGAGTGGCGTCTTGTCGGGTCCGTAGAAAATGGCGTTAGAGTCCTTGAGTGAGTGGCTTTTTATTTGGAAGGGTCTTGTTCTGGAGGATTACTTCGACTAGCCTCTATGTAGAGAACAAGGAGCCTTAAACATCAGTTTGTCTAGATTACGTTGCATCTTCGACAGGAGACAGTACAATATACCTATAATTAATCTCAAATACAGTTTCCTTCGTGCCGATATGAATTTACTAAACTCTAATTGGTTGGTAGGATGCGAGGTGGCCCAAGTGGTTAGAGCGCGGATTTACTGACCGACCGGTCCGTGGTTCGAACCCGACCTCCGCCTCTCGGCCTCCCCTGTCTAGGCTTGGGCAACCTGGCAGTATCCCAGCCCTCGTGTTTCCCTCGGGTGGCGTGGCAGTTAGGCACCGAAAACGTGCTACAGCTGAGCGAATAGGTTGGGATTGTATCTGTAGTATGCAGAACTGCCCTTCTTGTCGTCATTGAAATCCTTGTGATACACGATGATGGAAAATTGTGAACTTTTCACCTTGATTGAATCTGTTTCTTTGAAACACTTTTATGGCAATCTAAAACAATTCGTTCTCTCCTCTTGTAGGTGGTCTTTTCTGTGGTTATGATAAGGTGATGGTTGACGTGTGCTTCATTGGAAGTCTACCGATTTCTGGCACAATTCAATCAACCAGTTTCGAATTCTAATCTCGGCGAAGCCCGTTGTGCATATTTCTTGACAAGTACTAGCGGTCAGCATAATTTGCGGACTTCAGAGTTTCGAATGCTCGCACTTCTTGCATTACTGATTTTTGCTCCCAAAACCCAATCGATTCCTGCCAGTACCATTCGTCTGCGTGACAACACATCCAAAGGCATATTGATCCCTGGGCGAATACTCCCTGGTCTTATGGGTAATCAGCTGACGTACTCGTTACTACAATCAAAGGCGAGCAACTACTTCACGGTTGACAATCGTACTGGTCAGCTGAGCAGTGTTCGTCTAATCGACCGTGACTTGCTTTGTGCTGAAGCGGAATTGTGTTGTGTCAACACACGTTCAACTTTGACGTACTCAACCGCAACTGACTTCAGTCATCCGGGACTTTCCTCCGACCACGCATCACAGCACACATGCACATTTAATCTGAGTGTTTCGGTTGTATCTTCACCTGGACAGAAACCTGATATTCACGATGTTACCGTTATTATCATTGAGGAAAATGACCATATTCCGGTTTTCAAGGTAAGTTTGGATAGCAACTTTTGACCAAACACTAGATGGCCAACTTCATCTAACTTTCCGGTGTGATGCTTTGCAGTGGTAGTTTCAAAAATGAAGCACAGGGGAAACTTCTAAGAACCTGGTTCTCTTCCACAATCTCATAAAACTAGTGTGATGGTTGTACTCATTTGGAGAAAATAGTGCAGGTTTCCCTCCTTCCACGACCCTTCTTCTATTACCCTCTTCCAATGGGGCCGAAGTTTTCGTGTCGAAGTCGGTCTCCTGTGTTTTGCAACCAAAACCGCATCCAAGGTGCAGTTTTCTTGATTGAGGATGCAAATAGTTCTTTGGCCAGTACGACTTTCCCTGTTAGAGTAGGAAGAATCACCAAACGACCATACCACTGATCGGGACGTGTTTATCAGTAAGCATAAGTTTCAGAAACGTACGTACAAACACAGATGAACGAGGGTTGCTCTTGTAGGTGATGATCAACTCAACTGTTGCCGTGCGATCACATCATCGTTGAGGTTTTCACAATGTGCTGTCGTTTTGTTCAAACTATCCGGTTCAGATGCTGAACTTCGCTTCATACATGCTCTGTC
Organism: Opisthorchis viverrini; assembly: GCF_000715545.1. Lineage (NCBI taxonomy): Eukaryota > Metazoa > Platyhelminthes > Trematoda > Opisthorchiida > Opisthorchiidae > Opisthorchis > Opisthorchis viverrini. The sequence goes on along the minus strand of NW_008751687.1, from coordinate 1,976,493 downwards.
TCAGGTGATGCATCTGCTTCCGCGTAATTAGTTTACTTGGTAGGCATCCAGAGGTTTTTTTAATGATTATGTATTTAACCTCTTCAAATCCTGGAATGGGATTATTAGGGTCGAGGGTATAGGACCCCATGGATGACGCAGGGTTCTGATGGATGATACTGAGCAACGGTGTGATCCAATGGGATCCAATGGTTTGCACTTATTGACATCCTGTAGATATGTGGTGAACCTGATACTGGATTAGTGGCAAACAATTTCTTGCTTTGAAGATTGGAGGCTGTTGGTTGGTTACTCCTATCGGAAGGCATCAGTCTATCCCGATTATGGGCTATCCTGTTTATCCCGAATGTAGAGACATCTCTGTGAATGCCTCTTGTCACAATCAATTTCTGGTCCTGAATACGATACTTTGTACAATTTTATCAACATCATGTCATTAGTGACTCGATCAACAAACCATTTGCAATGAAATTGCAGGACTACGGTTTTTTAGGGGTCAGTAGGTTGGAAGCACTTGGCACGGGAGTACTTTTTGTATTTCAAAACTACTGGGGACGATATGACTCAGTTCTCATGTGTTTTTATCTCTTAATTGTGAAAAGCTGCCCGGCACAACTCGAAATCCTGGTGGATACATGGATCCTTTGGGTCATATGATTAACATCTCGGAGTCTTCACCTGTCGGTCACCGAGTGCGATTACCACTCGCCGAAGATATTGACGCACCTCCGTTTCAAGTACAAACTTACGAATTGCATCAATCGGATTCTCCAACTGATCCTATGTCACATCGTATCGAAGGAAATCCTTTTAAGTTGAATATCATCCGAGATCTTGGAGAAACGTCCGACCCTTATAATTCAGAAAAGTTGACTTCGTCGCCTATTGTAGGACTGGAACTTGAACTGACTCAGCCACTGGATCGTGAGAATGTTGCTCAGTACAATTATCGGATTCTTGCAATCGATGGTGGGAATCCTCCCCGCACTGGAACTCTTCTGTTACAAGTCCGCATTTTGGATACAAACGATCACGCTCCCAAGTTCGCTCACAATGTCTATGAGGTTACCGTGAACGAGGGAGTGGTTGGAAAGGAAATTGTCCAACTTCGCGCCACAGATGCCGATGAAGGTCCGAATGGTGTTATTCGATACGATTGGCTTGATGCGGCAAACTGGGAAACAGCCATTGCTACCAAGAATCAAACCACCGAACACTTGGGTAACAATGCCATTGTGAATTCGCTCTCCGGGCAACTGGACCCATCTGTAACTCATCCGAGTTACTGGTTTCGCTTGAACGTTGACACTGGAAGTATCTATCTATATCGACCACTGGACTATGAGCAACGGAGCCAACATCGATTTCAAATAATTGCCTACAATCCCATCGCGCGTCATGCTAACCTGGGTGACGTGGGGTTCCGAACGATGACGGCCACAGCCACTGTTATTGTGCACGTAAGTTAGATTATCTAATAAAATCCTTCTGGTGGGTTTCGTGCCAACCTTAAGGCAATTTAAGATTTAAAACGCCACTTTCTTACTCTGGCTGGTCAACACATTCCTGAACGATTTGTCAAAACCCCCATCGATTGACCCGCTTCGTTGTACGGATGATCTGCGTGACGAAGCAGTGTGTTGTCGTGTGGAGGTATATTCGTAGGGATTGACGTGTCTAGACCAACACCATGCTGAAGACATTTTTATCGTCTGCTATCATCTGTTAAGTTATTGTAGTAATATACTGCATCTGATGAATTACATTCTCAGATTCGTGGAATGCTGAGAAGATGCCAATACATCAGAATGGGTTATTGTACTGGCTCTAATGAACAATACAGCTGCAGGATTAGCAGATCCAAAAGCAGGGAAACTAGTTTTCAATGTTAATTCGTTTGATTCAGTTCATCTGTGCCCTGAAAACAGTGAAAGAAATGGGTATGATATAGAAACAATATGCACGACCTGTTGCTGTATCCTATTGTGACGGTAGTAAAGACTTCGTGTGCAACTTATCGCCCTGTCAATTTGTAGAAATATAGATAGCTCGGGTGTGTTTACTGATGTTTGATCTGTCTCCAGTCGAGGAGACGGGACGAGACGTTTGCAAGCCAATTACCAAGATCGGCGAACAAATTAACTTTCATCTGATCAACCACCAACTTATCACTCTTGTCAAACTCTGTTCAAGAATCGTCATGAGCTAGACATGGACAAGGCTGGTATACGTGGAACTTTGTCATGTACGCCTTGGGACCAGAGTGTGTATATTCAATTCATCCAGGCACACTGTGGTTGGAGGTACACTGGCTATTCCTTAGACCGAACACGCATTAGAGGACATTACGTACCATCAACAAAACAATTCATGGTCGGTCGTGACTGGTCTAGCACGACTCGATAAAACTGGGATAGGTACGGATGTTCTTTTCACTCAGTGGTTGGTTCCGGGAAAGAACTGTCGTTGGGTTCTGTAGTTGCCATCTAGCTAACCAGTTGAACAGTAAGGTCCACAGATCATATGGATTATTTACATAAATTGTGTGTTACGAGAATAGTTCCTTGTGTGTGTTATTTTTGCAAGCTAATCTCTCGTCGAGCTTTCTCTCGTACAGGCTGTTTCCTAGTGGGCATAAAAGAAGATCGTTGTCTCGTGTAAGGACTTTCTCTGGGGTTGTTTTCTCCGAGATAGAATTACTATTGTACTGACACGTGTTGCACACAGCGGAGTTTCCTTGTAGTATACATTTTCCTATTGACTGCGTGAACTACCTTCAAGTTATCTCTAACCTTTTGGTTCCGGATGGTTTCTTAGTTGATTCCAGTTCCGATTTCGTAGCCTGACGCACCGGATTGGTCGCCGAGTTGTCAACAGAACAATGTCAGGGCTTTGTTTTACTGTCCGACTGTTCGTTGTGATGTGTATCTGCCAAATCATAACTTCATGTAGTGGCAGCCGGGGCAGAATAAAACCAATCATGTACAATGGACCGTGTTGACTCATCACCTGGTCTGGGACATTAATCAAAGTCCTTCCTACCTCATTTCAACGAAGATGTATCGCCGGCCCTAGATTCGAATAAATCACACACAAGTACAGGCCCGCACACACACACACACACACAAACCTTGTGTCCGAATTTCTCGTTGCCCATATGTCAACGTTCGCGCTTTCATCCACACTCTGTTCTACTAGTTCGGATCTGCTTCCGCAAAATTTTCGAAAAAAAGCTGCGACTTACGCTAGCCTTCCTCTCTCCGCTCTGCGTCACGGTTCAACCCATTAATCTGTCTCCTAACCAGACAAAGTATACAGTGTGTAAGTTGCCTCCATTGTCTCCAGACAAATCGGCTGAGACATGTTATTTATCACACATGCACGCCAGGAGTACATCAACTATACTTTGAAAAAGCACTTAGCAAACTAATTTAGTTCAAATATGGCTTGTTTTCGGTCAGATTGTCTTCAATTTCAATTGCTCAAAACACTGGCGTGGGGAATTTCTTATTCTCGGTTGTTTTGGTGTCATCACAAGCTTTCAATAGGGAAGATTTCTTCGTACAAGTGAAACCGTTCTATTCTGAAAAACTGAGAAGCGCTGTACAACTGTCATGAATCATCAACAGTGCCTACCTCACGAATTTCAGGAAAGGATCAAACTCATAACTTCCCGGTTATTTGTTGAGCACTTTACCATATACTGCTAAACAGCAGTATGGTTAGCTCACATCTAGACAGGGTATAGCACTACCAAAATTAGATCACTGAAATCTTATCACGTGGTTTAGTTTGGACCGACTCTCCAGATTTCAGCTTCTTAGATGGGATTCTCTTCCGACTTACTGGACTATTTCTTTTCACACGATGATCCTCAAATCTTTTTCCCCTCCTTTAAAGGGACGATTGGACCGTAATGTACTACTCATAAGGTTGCTGAAAATCCGTCGACAGGCCTACGACCGTTTCGACCTTTTTGGGGTTCATCAGGTAGGCGCAGTCCCTGGGTTTCCGTCAACCTTATGTTCTACTTGATACCAAATTTGACGAAACACTCATTTGAAAGCTGCCTTTGACTCTGTGGACCGCCAAG
>NW_008751687.1:1935107-1971340 GCF_000715545.1 Opisthorchis viverrini | reverse complement strand
CATTGCTCCTTTTCCAACCCCCCACTTGACAGCCCACTGTACCTATCCCCTCCCCAAAACATCGATGAACGAAACTGCGCCAGCTACAACCACTGTACGACGAGTACGCGGTTATTACGGTTGACAATGATGATAATGATACACTCATTTTCAAACTAATTTGGTTTTTCGAAAGACTCACCTGGAACCCAGCTGAATCTCTCGGTTTTGATGTTTCCAGGCATTACAAAAATGTATATGTATCACGATTTCTCGAATATCGTAGCGACTGAAACATGAGGCGGCCTGGTGCAGCACATTTAGTTGTCTGGAAACATCACAAACTAGAGATTCAGCTGGGTTCCAGGTGAGTCTCTCGAAAAAACCAAATTAGTTTGCAAATGGGTGTACATTCGCTAATTTCGTGCAATTCGGTTTAATAATTGTGGCGTCACTTCTCACCCCCTTTGGGTCACCTTTTCGGAAATCAAAGGATGTTAACATCGTTCAGCATGACAGCTTTGTGCTTGAAATTTCTCCGCATGCCTCCGAAACCTCGGGGTCGAAATGTTCCCGGGACATACGCTCACAGACATTGAATATGCAGACGATATTGCTCTCCTTGGTTCAGATCCTTCTAAAATGCAAATAATCTTAAATAGCCTAAACAACTTTGTGGCACGGTTCGGCGTCCGCTTCACACCTGCAAAATGTCAAGTGCTTCTACACGACTGGAATCAAACTCAGACCTCATGCTTGCGATCGACGTGGCGGAGAAGTTTGTTTACCCAGGCAGCTGTATGAGTTCCGGTGGATTGGCTGGAGAAGATAATCTGGAAGGTCAGGGCAGCTTCTGCCGATCTCGGACACCTGTGGAGCCGACGTGACGTCAGTTTGTCCGTCGAAGGCAGAGTAGTGCGATAGTGCGGTAGTGTGATCCATACTGCTTTATGAGTCAGAGAACAGAAGGCAGAGTAGTGCGATAGTGCGATCCATACTGCTTTATGAGTCAGAGAACATACGAAAGATGCCAATTTTCAACCATCTGTGTCTCTGAAGCTTTGATCGAGGCTGGTGAAAACATCAGATGAGTAATGTTGAGGAACGCCATATGGTCTTAGGAACAGGGAACTCTCCCTCGATAGATGAATTACTCACGATCCATAGGTTACGCTGGTTAGAACAAGTACTCTGCATCTCAGAAGACCGTCTGCTCCGCAGAGCTGTTTTCGCCTAGCCTTGTGCTGAGTCGAAGCGACGGAGGGGTTGACAGTGTATGATCTGGCAATGAAGTATTGGACACTAAACAGTAAACTTAGTCGGTTCGGCAACTGCCTCCTCCCTGGATGGGGACCCCGAGACTCAACTCACAGATGGTTAGTGACACTGGCAAAAATGACCCAATCGCGCAGTCAGTGGCACTCTTGTATCAAAGCTGTCGCCTTCAATGCATAGCTAACAGTCAGTGGCACCCTTGTATCAAAGCTGTCGCCTTCAATGCGTAGCTACCCAGTTCCCGAACTAACCATATTTGCCATCGCCTCCAAGGATTGGCTGTATGTTCCACACCCTCCCACTTTCCGGTGATCTAATTTGTAGCAGCTGGAACCAATGTGCCCATGGTACGCGGTTCACTGCTGATAAATTGGTTGATTGTGACTGATGAAGCTTTTCTAGTCAATGCTATAGTCGTTTTGGAGCATTTGAGTCCAAATGATAGATTAAACTTCAGTTGCGAGGCTGACAGTCTACCTGATTGGCTGATGACCAAGTTGTGGTGACTATTTCCCTGTTCCTTAGGGGTGTAACGAAACCATTTGAGCCCATTCAGAAAAACGTCATGGAACACTACTCAAGCAACACAAAACCGTTTCAGAATATCATTCAACGGTTCCAATAGAGTCGAAAACTAATGAAGATGTAGAACTTATCGCACGCCGCTTTCCACTCCTATCATGCGACCAGACCTCACTGTGATTAACAACTTGTGTGCCTCCGTGGCCCATTTATCTACACTGGATGGTTTCCATGAGATCCTCACAGGACCTCTCATACCAGGTTGGTAAGTGGTTAGATTTCTGACTAACACAGTCTCCTGGTCCTCCAGATTGGCAGTTGGAATATATATGTACCGCGTAACCATGTGCCGCCAAGCATCCCTGCCTTTCGGTCAGGCTTTTGATCCGAAAACTTTGTTTGAGGACCCTAATCGTCATCCTGTTCAGGTTTTAGTGCTCTGGCAGTAGTTCAACCCGCGTACTACCATGATTCCTGCAACTAAAAATACGTCACATTGGCCGTCGTGGCTTCATACAGTAGGGCGGGTAAGCAAGAACAGGTTACTTCTGTTTTTTCCACTTTCCTCCCCGTCCTCCTCTGTGAATTAAAGAATAAAGATTCCATCGGTCTTATACGGAGGTAGTTCAATCACGACTGGTCAGCTACTCCTGTGATAGAACGAATAATGAGTAAGCACAGGTCATATCACGTGTGGTCGGGTCGAAGAAGTGCGGGTAGTCAATGTGTGTGATTAACTGACATCCGTAGATGTCTAAAGTGATCGTTAGCATGGTCTTGTGAATAAAACGCTAAGAGAGATTAGAAAGTGATGGCATTTAAAGATAGCGGTCTGAAATTTAACTACAAGCAATGCGATAAATCACAAGGTCAAATTTATGGTCAGCTCCAAAAGCGGATATGGCGAAATTGCTGGAGCTGAAGTCTCGATGAAGCCTCTCGTGTTATTCTTCTGTACAACGTGCACCACACGGGTTCCTTCGAGATTCCATTGCGAAGACGTTCTGTTTTTCGAATGAAGTAGTTTGGGATGGTTGCTTAAAATCCACAGACAGCCGACTACTGGTTTCACTCTGTGTCGCTTTTGAAATGCAGATGCTGGCCTTTCCACATCTACTCACTATGAATGCTAGTCGTCCTGTTTTGTGACAAACCTTACATAGGGAGAATTCATTCTGCTGTCTTTTTCACGGTGAACTGTAAGCTTTTTGGAGCGGCTTAGTACGCGATGGAAGCCTTGCACCTGTCCATGGCTCAGCAGCGTGTGATACTGAATGAGTAGCTCTTTTCTGATACTGTGGCTTTCCAGCATCCAGGTTGGAAACTTATATCAGACCTTGAAATAGTGAAAGCTTTTCAATGATTCTTTCATCCATGCGCGTGGTTAGCAGCCACCAACCCACGTATCTAAGAGACAACCAATTTGCTTCAACCCAAGACTTAGTAAGTAAGCGTAACAACTTTAACACATCACCGACGTCATCATTCCTTGGTATAGTAAATGCCTACGACAATTCATTGTACACAGTCCAAACTGGATTGTTATACACGACATCAGGTGTGAACCTAGTATGCCTTTTCTGTGACCCGCTAGCAAGTTGGATTGCTGAGGTGTAAGGAACCAAGACCCCTGCAATCAAGCGAAAGCAACAACCAAAAAACGCCCCATGATTTCACTTACGGACCACATGGTTGTTCTCATACTGACCAACAATGAGGTCGGAACATCTAGCAACCAGGTCCATATGCCTAGTTGAATTCACCGAATGTCTACAATAACATGATAAGGACGTAATATTTATTCACATAGCTCCTGACCGGAAGGCCACTGGTTTCCCTCACACCTCTAAAATTTGGAGCACATCTGCCCAGGCTCTAGCGGCCTATGAGTATTCCGGCCCCTGTGTTTATTTCATGATGTATCACAGTCACAGTTCAATGTTTCAGGAACTACGTCGTTTATTTGGGAAGGACGCGCCGATAACCAAAGATTTAACGAATGTTTGTCGGCAATCAACCTGTTCTGTATTATGCTGATAAACATTCAGTTAGAACAATGTACGTATATCTGATTGTGAGATGCGGAAGAGGAAGTCTATTTTTGATAACCAGGAATGTTTATTAAAGTGGAGATGTCTACACAACTCAGATGTGGCCTCTGCTGGGCTCTGAGAACGCAGTTAATTATTTTGTGCTTATGAGGTGATTGGTTTCACAGCCGTGAATCGTGTGCAAATGTACGGTCGTTCGGTCGTCACAAATTGTGGCTTTATTAGGGTGAGATAGAGGGAATAAAGAAAGAAAAGGTTTAACGACTGAGAACAAGAAAATAGAAATAGAACCGCCAGTGATTGCGTGACATCGTCATATCGTTGAGTACCTCAAGCCGCTGATATGGTGGTTTTTTGGTATCCAGGTCTCTCAGACACACGCCGGTGCAGCCAAGACCTTCTATTATGTTTTTCATACTCCTTGTGGTGATTCATCGTCCACCCTGTGGTGGACCTGCCTCAGACAACGGAGCATGGCGCGGCAATCGATAGTCTGACATACAGAGGACATGACCCAGCCAACTTAGTTGATGCAGCCGAATCAAATCAGCAATTAGACAGTCAGTCGATTCGTCGCCATAACCATTCATCGTACTTCAGCATTCCTAATTCGATGTTCTCGTGATACATATGCAACGCTTCGAAAGCGCATTGGAAAAGCAATATTTTCTTGTCTTCAGCGCGAAGCTAACAGGCTTCACAACCGTAAAGGGATACTGGATGCACTACCACGATGTAGATTCTGCCTTCCACTGATGTGCTAACGTCACATCGACCCCAGAAGTCTCTACATTGAAGGAAGGCAGAACGCGCTTCAACGATTCCAGCAGAACAACACTGCTATCCGAGGTGATATAACTATCCAGATAAGCAAATTAGTTCACCATCCCTAGTGGTTCTGATGCGATGACCAGCTTAGGGGTCCACTTCCTATTCTTGTACTGACACTGCCATGATGGAAACCACTTTTGGTGAACAATCTTCGTATACTCTCACGCTCCTACGGGTGTTAGGGTGTGGGGATTGGAGATGTGTGGGGAAGGTACCCAAAACACCTTTGAAGGAGAAAGATTGCGCGAACGACTGTGTCAAAGAAGATAATAATTGTTGTCCTTGCAAATGTGTAGTGGTGTTCGAGAAGTTGTCACAAAGTTAAAATGTGGCCAATACATCGACGACTCGGACGGATTCCTTCTTGGCTTTCGCGATTGCTAGTACGATTATACCTGTGACCAAATTAGGCGTGATAGTGACTAAACTCGATATCCCTGATTCTCACATTCAGATCTGACACTCTTTATGAGGACAGGAACGACATCAAGTGGCTACTATTCCTCTGTCACCTTAAACTTCTTCCATATGGTCTGCGTTTTTTCATACGGTGGACGAGTCTTTTTCTTTCATCCGTAAGCAAGGCAGGAGAAAGGAATTAAGGACCATGCACTTTGTTTGGTTTCAAAAACTTCAGTTTTTCATTCCAGCTTCTTTTAAGACTGAGTGGTTCACGTCGAGGCGGTTGGTACGATAAAAATTAGGCTAATCACTTCAGGCCGAGATCCTTCGAGGTATTCTGTCGACCGAAGTAAGCGGTGGGACTGCGACTGATCTTTTGAATCGTTTTACTCTGTAGTGACCTCTTGCGTTCTTGCGCCCACGTTACCGATGAGTTGGGAAAGATTTCGATCATTTCCAAACGCTGCCACGTTTTTTCATTTATTGGCATGTCCTTACCCACCGCTGCTCCCGGTTTGCTTTTACACTTGGGATCAAGAATCGTTTCGGTGATCTCGTGAAATCACGTTGTCGTCCTGGTGGGCCAACTTCCTGGCCTCGATTTGGGATGTGGGTCGTTGTGAAATTGAATGGAACCGCGATGTTGTTTACGCAATCAAACACCGAATTCATAGCTTGTCCAGGGGCCAACCGCTTTAAATAACGAATATTACATTGGTTGTATGTTCCACTTCCCCGTTTTCCGGTGATCAAAATTGTAGCAGCTGGGACCAACGTGCCTATGCTACGCGGCTTATAGCTGATAAATTGAAATTGAATGATGTGCCTATGCTACGCAGCTTATAGCTGATAAATTGAAATTGAATTGAACTGGGAAGATGTTACTTCCCGTTCCCGAGGTCGAAGAAGGTTTGTTTGAAGTACCCCATCTTGAGCCTTCGACCCAACAGTCTGACCCATTCGGTTGTGGGAAGCTTGCCTAGCCCGGGGACACAGTAAAGCACAATTGTCTGACTTCTAATGCAGCTGCGCACAGCAGGTGCCTTCTAAGCAACACCAGACTCTTTGATTTTCAGGGGCTATTAACCGTATTTTCGTATTTTTATACCGTATTTCCCAGTCTTACTTTTTCCGCCTAATCGTACGGACCAGTGTAACAAGTACCGACGGAAGTAGCGTCACAGCTGAGCCATTCGTTTTTCTTTATTTTTCCATTTGAACTACCTGACGAAGCGTCACTCCTGGCTAAACACTCTTGTCGAAGTTCTTCCGTTTTGTTGTTACCCTGTAAGCTCTTAGTAGTATATATTTTGAAGTGCTATCTTTGAGTTGCATTTGGTAGTCAAACAACTAAGAGGTGTTTGTTCGTTACGACGCTATAGTTCTTATGAAACACTGCCTAAATTGAATCAGCTCATTGTCTTCCAAACTATGTCTTCTTAAGGTAAGTAATTTAGACGACGAGGCTCCGCGTATTGTGATCGATTATGCCACCGGAGGCCGGAATGACTACAAGGAAATCCGGGAGAACAAACCCGCTCCGTATTTTGTAGCATTCATCACTGTGGATGATCCTGATCTGACTGACGCTTCCCTATCAGCTTCGTACGTCGATGGGACGACAATGCATTCTATCGATTCGTCTGCTGTCACATGTCAGCTCGATCCTCCACAAGAATTCTATCGACTTGAACGAGATAAACGGAACACGAAAGCGTCAACAGTGCGTTATAGTCTGTCAACTCAGGCTCCCCTGGATCGCGAGAGGAGTGCCGAAGACCACATACGCATTGTATGTCAAGATTCTGGCTCACCGGTGAAAACGGCCACTGCGGTAGCTACGGTATGTTTTCACAGGGTATTAATTGATGCCGTGTCACGCTAAAACATGAAGCCATGAGCGGCTTCCTATAAAACATTGACTGGAGTTTTTTTTATTACATGCACTTCTTGCAATTCTTCATTCACTGTACCGATAGCGGTCTCTATAATACCGATTGGTGGGCAAAAATACCCCAAATTCAAATTAATATGTTTCGGGGTAGGTTCAACTTTCTGTCTTTCATGTTACAGCTTAGCTACTCTCGTTAGATATTTTAACATCACATGGAAATATTTTCGCGCATTATACTGATACTTATCGAGATTTATTTTAGGCTCCTACAAGTTTCTTACGCCGAATAACACTACATTCTATGATGTATGAATCTGGCATTCCAGGACTTTGATTTGTCAGTTTCATAGACTCCACACATTTCATAACTTAAGAGGTCAGGCTACTTCATATTCTACAGAGCACAGTTCGCTATCTGAAAGCAATCTACTGGATTGCAAGTAGCATAGTTGGTTCTTTTAGAAGCTTGCTAAGTTGGGAATACCTGGAATTCTATTGGTCACATTCCGAAACCTAACTCGCTCTTTCAACACTTCTCACAGCGCTTGACACAGCGGGTCAATTTGATGCTTTTTCACAATAGGGTTTTATCTGTATCCCAACTGCACAGCCACGTGACCATTGTATCCTGTTCTACGGCAGCGAAGCCTCGGTGTTGAACACCGATGTTGATGACGATGATATATCCTGTTTTGCTGTAATTCAAGAGCTTTCCGATGGCTTGTTCTGACATCAGTCCTCCATCGGCTTAGTCATAACCGCGCTTTCGGAAACCCATGAACTTGCTCGTTAGTTATACTCCATTTAAGCCGAAAGAGCACCTCTCACGAAACGGGACTTCTTTGAATGCTAGATTTTTGGCGACAAATACCATTCGACTTGAGCTGTGGGGAGTGAAACCCGGTAGTCTTCGCTTATCTACTTATGACTTTCATCCTGCCTATTTAGCCAATGATCTGGAATTTTCTATTTCAGTGAATATCACTGACTGGTCTTATAATCCTTGGTTGAAAAAAATCGACACGGTATCTTTAAAGCCAAAAGACAAGATGCACTGCGCATCCTGTCAACTGCGCGCTGCCAACCGATGTCAGTGGCGTTCTTGTTATCAGTTTCTATCCAGATTGCCTGAGTGAATGTCTGGAGGTGTAGGCACCTCGGAATGATTGTGTTAAGCTAGCACTAAGTCCCTTCCCCGTCCACCTCTACTCTTTTCTTTACAATAAGGCTTTCGAATAAGTCATGGTTGTACGGCAGTGAAGCATCGGTGTTGAACACTGATGTCATGCTGTCGATGATGATGATGGTGACGATGAATACGTTCCCAGCATTGTGTAGAATTTTAACTACTATTTGACTATGAGTAGGCACTGTCTTGACCATCCGCATCGATTCAGTGGCAATCGACTGTTTCTTTGTGGATGAGCATTTCGGTGTTGGCAGTTTCAAATATATTGTGTAAACCTTGGGAAACCGTGTGCCGCGTTCCCATTTTCGTCTTTATTCGACTTGTGGATCACCGAGTTCTTGTCTGGTCAGCCCTCGAGACATGTGGGATATAATTACTGTCGTGAGGCATGCTAGGCACTTTAGGTTATTCAACCAACATTCGGGTTTTCGGATGCTGTTCAGGACAGCTGACTGAGCAATGCGCTTCAACCTAATGTGCAATACATCTTGTCACGGCCCAGTTACTCAAGTTCACTCAGGTCTTGTGGAACAGTCCTGTCTTGCTGAAATCGTCCAATCGGTGGAAAAACCCGACTTGGACTTCCGTTTTATTGCCGAGGTGAATGAAATGTGTTGCCTTAATTCGGCCGGCATTTCCTACGCAGCATAATGATCGAACGTGAAATTAATGTTACAATTCCAGTTTGTGGTGATAAGAATATGGGTTCAGTGACCGAGATCATTGACACAATTCATTGTTGGACCTTGAATTCCCCTTCCCAGCTTTTAGTGGCTAAGCCATCATCTTACATTCACTCAGTGCCCTTGAGTGATAATGTTTTCTACAGGATGATGGTAAGCATTCTGGAATATAAAAAGCCTAATGTGACTACGAGAGAGTAGCTTCAGATTGAGTGGAAGCGTGGCTCTACTTCTTTCAAACCGGCAATTAAGGACATAGAATCTCAAGGTTGACACGAGTTTTTGTTTATCCGCTCAGCCTTACGTCAGCTTTCGCAATTCCAGCGAGCTAGTGATATTTGCAAACTTGTGATGCTCCGTTGGACCAACATCGACGCGAAGAAACTGGTACGCGAAAATGCAGTAATGATATATGGAAATTCTTCCTCCACTTTTTGGGCCTTCTACAAACTTTACAAACTCACGATCTTATCAAACCATATCGAAGTTCAATACCCCTGGTGAAGAGCGAAGTGGAGAATCGAAATTCCACTTTCAGTAGGTGGGATTGGTTGGATGGTGGTTGAAGTAACTCACTAGTCTTTGTACAGAAATTGCCCATAGACTCAATCAACGATACATTGTACAGAGTCTGAATCATACTACAATATGACTGAGATCAGGTGGGTGTGGTAATTCGTGTGAACAAACTGCTTACTTATTCAGATACTGTGTGTCCATTGATGAATTTTCAGAGTGTTTTCAAATGGGTGGTCGTCCGGAGGCTAGTCTGGAGGGTAAGAACCTGGAAATCTGAGCCAAATGGCCACGTGCTTGATCGTTCGCGACTACATAACGAGGAAAGTGTCAGTGTGGCTGGGATTTTGGAGGCGACCTCACCTGCAATGAATTCGATTCGTTTGAAGTATTTTTGTCTTCCTTTACGTGTTTTCAACACAGTGTCTCTTATCGGAATGCGAGATCAGAAGTTAAGGTGTTAACATGACTTTGGTGATACACTGCTTGAAAATAAAACATGTCCTATCCAAAAGTATAAACCTGTAAGCCAAGTTGATTAACACAAAAATTTATCTGTTTTACGTTCCACAGGTTCGTGAACATGCCCTTCAAAGAAACAGGAAATGGTTTATTTCAATAAAGCATTTCTTTAAGCATCTGACCCTGATTAGAGCTTACCAAATCTATGTTGTGACGTCACACGATCACATGATCCATTATCCAGTCCATCAGGCTGCAACATTCAATAGATTGTTACTCTCGAAACAGGGTGCATTCTTCTCTGAGCATCACCATCCATAAAGTTGCTTAACACCATTCGGCAGCCAACGACCGATTTCTTTCTTCTTGGGGCTCATCAGATGGGCACAGTCCTCGAGTTCCCGCCAACCTCATGTTCTGCTTGAACCCAAATTGTATAAAATTAGCGTGATACTGATTTCCACATCCATTTGATTTCAACAGGAGACTGAAGTGAATTCCATCTGAATGTCTTTTTCATGGTATTGACCAAATGGATGTGCTGCACAATAGCTGTCTCATGTTTCAGTTGGTACAATACTTACAGGACGAAATCTCCACGAAATCCCAAATCTCCTCACACTACCAACAATCTATAAGTAGCTCGGTGGAGGAATAAACTTCACCCGATGAGTGAAACTTCTATCTGAGAAGTCGTTGCTCGAGGAGCCAGTCAACACGTGTGACCGCGTGATGTGGATCTCGTGATCGAAGGATGAGTGGCGCTATATCCTGTCTAAGTGCAAGTTAATCACACTTCTGATCAGCCACTCGTGGTCGAACGGTTAAGTGTTCAGACTACTAGCCGGAAGGTCGCGGGTTCGAGACTCTTCGGAGTTTCGTGAGATGCACACTGATGATGATTCTCAATGGGGATGAAACAGCTGTACAGACCAACCTCATATTCTGCTTGAACCCAAATTGTATAAAATTAGCGTGATACTGATTTCCACATCCATTTGATTTCAACAGGAGACTGAAGTGAATTCCATCTGAATGTCTTTTTCATGGTATTGACCAAATGGATGTGCTGCACAATAGCTGTCTCATGTTTCAGTTGGTACAATACTTACAGGACGAAATCTCCACGAAATCCCAAATCTCCTCACACTACCAACAATCTATAAGTAGCTCGGTGGAGGAATAAACTTCACCCGATGAGTGAAACTTCTATCTGAGAAGTCGTTGCTCGAGGAGCCAGTCAACACGTGTGACCGCGTGATGTGGATCTCGTGATCGAAGGATGAGTGGCGCTATATCCTGTCTGGTTCAAACTCCGGGAGGTCGCGGGTTCGAGACTCTTCGGAGTTTCGTGAGATGCGCACTGATGATGATTCTCAATAGGGATGAAACAGCACAGCTGTGATTCCCGGAAACATTGATAAAACCATCAAGCTCACTGGCTGGAACGTTATTCGTTGAAGGATGATACGTGAGACGCTTTGATAGGTATATGTCTAGAAATTTCGAGGCATAAGTGCCATTCACAACTCTGTACAATTAAGAAGAGGCAAAATTGCTAGAGAATGTGGTGAATTCAGCCATTTATTTACTTTCAGTCAGTTGGACGCTTAAAGTTGATGTTATAAGAGATTAGGGTAGGAGGGTATGAGACATATCGATAGGAGCGAATGACTGCCAACTCCCCGGGCGAATTAAACAGAACGTTGAGCTTGATAAACCCATTGGCTAATAGGGTAAAGATTGGAGGAAAATCAACGGAGCGGGGGTGACAGGGTGCAGGTCAGAGAGATCAAGCACAAAGGTCGACGGTGAACTGAGCAATAAGGACTCCCTTTGACTGACCATGTGAATCCCGTGATTGAGCGATGAGCGGCGCTGTATCCTGTCTAAATGCGAGTTAGTCACACTGCTGATCAGCCGCTCGTGACCGCAAGGCTAGGTGTTCCAACTACTGACCAGAAGGTTGCGGGTTCGAGACTATTCGGCGCTTCGTGAGATGTGCGATGTTAGCGATTTCCAATGAAGGTGAAACAGCTGTGGTAGTTCTAGGCCTTTCAGCCTAGATTAGCCTCACTTAGAGGACAAAATCCCCACAAAAAACCTAAATTTTCTCACAATACCAATAATGGGTTTATGTTTCCTGTCGGAATTTTTAAACGGTTGGTACGGTATTTGGTTTAGCGAGGTGGAAGCGCTTACAATTAAGATAGATCAAACAGTTTCATCATTCATATTTGTGAGTCTTATAGTGACCCAAATAAGCATGGTTTTTTGTAAAGTTTGAAAAAACATCAGCGTATCTAGATTTCCTACACCCAATATATTTGGTAGTATATTCCCAAATAGTTGTAAATTAGTTGTTGACAATATACACTGAAAGCAACCAGCTGAGGGAACACCAAACTATACCAAATGAACGCCTATGAAAACCCGAATTTCTGTTGGTGTAAATGAATCACAACATTATGCTTGTTTTGAAGTAAAGTACTCTTAATCCAACTGGAAAAAGAATTTCGGACATCTGTTGCTCGGTACGCGATAGTGGTCATTTTGTGACGTACTGTGCCCTTTGTTACTCTCATATAATTTTGTAAGGAAATACATAATGTGTATAAAGTCAGATGAAACCGTTTTGCATTCAGTATGCATTAACTGGGCATAACGATTTTCTGGGAATTTCAAACTTGCTACAATTAACTGGGTAATTTTGTCAGCTACCATGATCAGGGGACTATTTTCCTCAGTATGATATGTTTTATATAGGAAAGTCACAAGAAATATTCATAAGAAATTTTTGCAAACACAGGAGGAGTTAAAATGTCTCGTATCATTCACCCGGTGTGATTGGATAGTATTGGCTGATATCCGAATAAGTCCAACTCTGCATCCATTTGCCTTATAACTACCAATATCCTTCGATAATGAATACGGTAAAGAAAAGTTGCCTGTCGATTTTGTCCTAGAAGACTATCAAAAACCGCTTTAGCAACTGAAAAATTATCTGTGTTTCTCCTTCTCTTTTCATGCAGTTTCGCACCGTCTTGGGATACTCTTGTTTCGACCAGAGTTCAAGGGGTAACTTGATGACAGATTACGAATCCATCACAACTGTCATCTTTTCCCGTTGCGGGGAAGACGTCATGTAGTACGTGTAAGGTGACCTTTTGAATAAGGATTATAACGTCACAATCGATATCTTTTCTTCTCATCAACAAATCGCACACGCACGGCAAAGGTAGTTAGCTTCGGTTGTTTTCATTTGAGGTTTCTTCCGGTCACTGCAGCCTAGAGTAAGCCTAGAGGCACTGTAGAGCTGTTTCATTCTTATTGGGAATCATTGATGGTGCGCATGTCACGAAAATTCAAGACGTTTCGAACTCGCAGCATCCCTGTTAGTGGTCTGAATATATAGGCGTCCGGCTGCGCATGGCTGATCAGCTTTGTGATTAACCCAAACTTATTATTTACAATTATTCATTTGAACAACTTAGTTGAATTCAAATCAGTTAACACGATTTTATCCACGGAAGTAATAATGACAAACCGTCTGCGAAGAGCTCGAGAGAACTCAGTGGTTAAAGCTTGAACCTAACGACCGGAAGGTCCGTTTTGCAAATCCAACTCGAGTATCTCAACCGCTGTTGCTTAGACTCGGACAACTTGGCCTTAATTCTCCCTTCAGATAGCGTGGCAGCTATGCACCGAAAAGATGCTACATTTGAAGAATTATTTTCTGTGAGGTCCGCGGAGTGTCACCATGTTTTGAGTTTCTACTGAGGACAGCTGGAGCGAATAGTATTTTTTCAGTGTAGACCTGGTAACCCAGTGAACGACAGTAGGACGTTACAAAAAGAAGTGTGGATGATATAAGCCATTTCTTTCGGAAAGTGATAAAGGTAGGAAACAGGCAATTTTCCTGATCACAGATAAATTAAATTATGAGCCTCTGATTTGGCGACTACCATTTAGTACTTAGAACTGCCTTGGACATCGTTAAAAGGCACTTGTTTACTTCTAGAATCTCTTAAGACCTGCGATCTGATATTCTCTTTGGGAGCTGTGAGTTTCTTGTCCACGCGGATATTCTTGTCCTTCCAGGTGATGCTTATTGATCATTTTCCTAGTGGCAATTAGTAACACAAAACACGTCACACTGCAGCTAGTTTATCCTATCCTATTGGGTTGAGCCTGTCAGGTGGTGGTAATCACAGGAAATGGGTGATCGCCACCTGCTTCAGCCATCGGGAACAATGGCCAGGGAGTCGTTTGATTCCAAACCTCAAGGGTTCCATGCATCAACTGTACAAGTATTACAAATCATTTTTCTCGTTTATACAGGTCTTTTGTGACCGCCACTTCCGATTGGTAGTTCCAATTTTGTATCCGTTTTCCGTCTAATCCTCGTGTAATTTTGACGCCATTAAGTCACACGTATCACCTTACGCTTTCTCGCGTCTCTCTAATGCAGGTGAAAATATTGGATGAGAACGACTGCACACCTGTTCTCCAAGTATTTTCCACTTTTCCAACTCACGGAAGTTCCGCCACGCCCGTTGAGTCATGGTCCATGCAAAGGTTGCGCAATCTGGTCACGGAGCTTCCGGAGTTGTCTCAACTGGTGGCTGCATACATGAGTTCAGTGCCTGTACACACGGTTCGAGTATCAGAAAATCAACCAACTGGAACCATTTTTGCCCGTATAAGACCGGTCGACAACGATGCTGGAGAGAATGCACGAGTGACGTTCGACTTACCCAAAATGAACGAACTGGTCAGTGTTTCAAATGAATATAGCCAATCAAATGGTCAACTTTCAGGCTATCAGTCCGAACAACACGGCAAAATCGAATTTTCCGTCAATCGTGAAGCTTTAGATTACTTCCAGATCGATGAGATAAGGGGTGACTTGTCAACACGTAAACGGATTGATCGAGAGGAAGGATTTTCAATTTTCGAACAAATATTTTTACTTGTCAAAGGCACTGATCATGGAACACCTGAACAGCGTTCAGCACTTATCCTATTAGACATTCGAATTGTAGACGACAATGACAACCCGCCCACTTTTCTCGAACCAAAGATGCGTTTCGATATCCAAGAACGTATCCCTGCCCCAGCAATCGTGGGCGAGATTCGTGTGGTCGATCCAGATATTGAACCACTCTTCGCCGCTGTGGATGAAGCTGTTCAAGGTCAACATTTGAACAATCTAAACAGACTGGCCTTCTGGAATGATGCTCAGGATGCCTCACGTAGTCGTCTACAACTTCGGATCGATCCAGGTCATGGTAGACGTGACTTGCCATTTATATTGTACCGTAATTCTCAAGGACGCTTCTATTTGAACACAACGCGCGAACTGGATCGTGAGGCAGACGAGGCCTTCCAGTTTACCATAATCGCAACTGATGCAGATGCCTCACCTATTCTTGGTGTGTCAGGCAATAAAGGTGGACACACAGCCACTGCGTCGGTTTCAGTGAATGTGCTAGACACGAATGATAATTTTCCAGAAATCATATTTCCAAATCCAAGCACATCCAATTCCACCGTACACCGTGTTTCCTACCGGGAATATGTTGGTTACGAGATTATCAGTATTAATGCTAATGATCGTGATGCTGGTGAACAGAATGGGAAGTTTCATTTTGAACTGGTTCCTGATTCTAAAAGTGTTGAGTTGTTTACGATCAACCGGAATACTGGACTGCTTCAAACACGCCGAGTTTTGACGAAGGAGGATTTGGGTGAACACGTTCTTCAAGTTATTGTCAGAGATGAGGGCAGTCCTCCATTGGAGACACGTCTCACTCTTCGGTTGGTAGTTGACCAATCAGAACCGCATCGTCCGGGGGACGCTCGACACTTATCCAATTCAAATTTGAATGCTCATTACTATGAACAGCGCAATCAGTGGGGCGCGCGGACATATCGTGATGGCGCCATTTCCATGGAGCCGACCACGCGCCCTTTCCACACAGAAATTTTACTGTCCGTAATTGTGGCCATGATTCTCATCCTATTACTCATCACATTTGGATTGTGTTTGTATCTCCGGCGGAAGCACAATTCGTTGTCCGTAGTGCTAGGAATCTGCGGCAACATTTGTGCTTCCCCGAGTCCGACCGATCCAGCAGCAGTAAATCGCTCTATGGAACAAAAATCCATCTATATGAAAAACGAATTAGATTTAAAGAAATGCTGCGTTCCTGGTCAGCATCATCAGCCGAACGGGGATCAGGCTCGTCAGCGTTCGCACTGCCATCCAGATTCGTACAAAGAACTGACAGAAAAATTGTTGCCTGGACAAGAATTCCATAAATCAGACCTATTTGGACCGACCTTTCCTCGCAGTCCTGCCCAGCATCAACAACACGGTAAAATGCCTCGACAGCAGCACCCGATTTCCCCTCAATCAGCAGGAGATCACTTTCATAGTTCCATGAATTTGGCAAACCCTTATTGTGGGTTCACGATGAAAGATGCACCTGGAGGCGATGTTAGACCCGTTCTACCTCTGTCGCCTACACTAATCGGATCCGAAGGCCTATTTCAACCGATCGCTTCCCATTACCCTCCCGGTACAGCTATGGCTGTGAATATTCCGGATGTGGCTGGGCAGGCAGAATCTCAAGTAAGTGGTGACGTTATATATGGTCTATCCGAAAGCTCGTACATGGTTGCCAGTCTTGAATGCATCCAGACTTTGCGATAGGTTGAGATTTACTATATGAACGTTAGACGTAAGAATACATACGCACATACGTAAAAACATGCAAAACATGTAGGAATATGAAGGTGGAGAAGCAACGATAGAAAAAATGAACACCTATATAAATTGCACATTCAGTCATACAATCAACCCTATGGTAAACAGAGAGCTCGAGATGGGTCAGTGGTTAGGGCACAAATTTAATGACTGGAATGTCCTTGATTCAAACCTAACCTCTGCATCTTCACTGCCCCAGTCTAGGCTTGGCGGTATTTCAGCCGCGAGCCTCCTTCATGTAGCGTGGAAGCTAGGTACCGAAAGGATGTTACAACTGAACGATTATCATTATATCATGATGAGCAGAAGACGACTTCATGCCAGTTCATGGGCTTCAGTGACCGTAATCGCAACCATCGCTAGTTGTTTAGGGTTCAGGTATTAGGGTATAAGGGGTAGGACCTGAAGATCCATGATGGATGTAGTGACAGATTTATGTATGTAACAGTTTTGGACCTTGAGGGTTGGTTCGACCCTTGTCGTTGCTCAGTGTGTCAAAAGAGTTTGACTTAGACATTACAGTCACCATGGCATTGGTCACGCGACCTATTTTACACAACCAATAATTCCTTTTTTACCACCGGCTCTTTCCATGTCTCTACATAATGTTATATACTTTGCTTCCGCGATTGAAGTTCGTGAGAGAAATGCTGACCTGTCAGGACCCATACAAGAACCCTGATTTGATTGGCTGAATAGAGATAACTGTACACCCAGAACTTCTAGAATGCTGGTGAACTTAGTGCCTATCTCAACGTGACACTAACTTGATTTGGTGTTTGAGGGTTTGTGTTTGGTTTACTCTGGAGAGGATGACTCTACGACGACCTAGTTTCCCTCACGTTAAACTTATTAAATAGCATCGTTCCTGAATGTAAGCTACAGCAGACCATGATCAAAAGGTGAGTAGTCATGGTGAGACGGCGAGATTGAAACAGACACACAGATTTATGCGTAGGCCACAGCTAAATCTTGACCTTGGAACTCAGCAAAACAACCCCTCGGGATCTCAATTTTTCACTAACCATCATAAACCGGTAATCAAGCTATGTACCCAATTAATTAACTATATGAATACTTGAGTGGAAAACTGTGCAGGTTTTTCAAAAACAGATGAGCTAAAAGCTTCGATACTACCCCTTGCGATAAATTTGTCCGGACCAGAATAAAGCTGATTGTAGCGCGGAATCGCTTGATTATATGAAAGTTTTACGTCTGTAAACCCGTCTTTAAAGGACAACTGAAGGAGTTGACATTGTGCTTGACGTTTGAAATGATACTGTAAGAAAAAATCATGAAGAACTTGACGGCTTGCAATCGGGTGCAAAAACGCGCTGTTTGTTCGTGTCAATTTTCGTCGACAAAATTCGGTGCAAAATTTCAAATAGGATCAAAATGATTTATTTGGTCTGTGCACTAGAAAAAGAAGGTTAACCCACCCTTTTGATCTGGCCTATTACTACCAACTGCTTGCACAGATTGGTTTCTCCATCCTCTTTAAAATTCGATTAACCCTGCAGCGGTGCTGGTGTAGAAAAAATAAGACATGGCCCCTTTCTAATAAACTCAACAACTGTCGCGAACACTTTTCAGGAGAAATAACCATTCCTCAGGAATCGTCATTATGGCGTCTGAAATTGTTGGGGATGTTCAAATTTCCAATATCAAATTTCACTTCACCGTCTTTGTGTAGGACAAATCCCCACTTCTACTGATTAGTTTACCACCTTTCCGTTCAGTCTGTAAGAGGGACGATGGTTTCGGTAAGAACGCAGCTTTCTAGCTCGAGTCAGAAATTCTCGCTTTTTTTTCAAAGTGTTACACTTCCATCCGCCTTGATGCTTCCATGTCCTGAAGAAACCTCATCTTGTTCGTTCTGAAGATACATAATTGTTGTGATGCCGTAAAGCGGCTCAAAAATCTGTCCATTTCATTTGAAGATGACCTTTTTATCAGTATTTCGCTGCCATTATGAGACGTAATTGTTGACTCTACAAATCCCTTTGCTCTTTGGCTATAGCGTGCTCAGTACATTGGCTATTGTCAAACAGGTCAACCGACAATGGCCTTCAGTCCTCCAGTGAACCAAAATATCAATGCAGTACTCTTTACGCCAGGTATGCACAGTATATATACCTTACTTTCCGGTTGTTTCAAATCTGCTTGCGGTTCCAATCTCTCTCTCTATCTATGTCAGGATATGCTTACTTTTTGCGGTTGAATTTCTTGCAAAAATAACATTTTTGAGGCAACACCCACTCTGAAGTAAGTAAATTTTCTGCTTGGTTTTTGGAGCAGCCGACTTCGAGATAGCCCGCTGGTTAGGGTTTTAACTAACTGTTAAAAAGGTTTGTGGTTCGAACCCAAATCGAGAATTTCAACTGCTCCTGTCTGGGTTTGGGCAACCTGACAGTATGTCAGCTCCCATTCTCCCTTCGGGATGCATGATAGGTGAGCACAGTTGGACAAAAGTAAGTTTTATTATCATTGCGGATAAAATACTAACGAACCAACGTGATTTGAAAGCTAATCCCTTAGTTGGCTCCTGTCTGATGCTCGGCTCATTTTCAGACTTTGTACCGAACTTTGAGGCGGCTTGTAGCAAGAGCTGAACATCTGCCGAAGCGTTGCGAGATGCTATGATGCTATTTGTATAGGACTGGTGAAAACCTTACAGGGGTGATTACTGGGTTCACTTTTTTAGAGCTCATTATTTAGGTAAATTTTAATCTGGAGTCCCGTGAACCCTATTTCCAGCTTGAACACTAGTTTGAAGTTGAACGGTTATTTGCAAACTGAGATGTTGTCAGCGTGAGACGCCAATAGTGCCTCATGTCAGAAAAAAGTGACAAAATTTTGAGTATTGGCTCAAACGAGCCATGAACTGACCATCACACGGCTCATTCGGTTGAATACTTTCTTAAACGGGAGGTTAGTTGAAATCTCGTTTGGGTCTCAGGTTTTGACCATCTTAGTTGGGTATGAATGTCCAACTCTTAGACCTTCCAGGGTTATTAGACAAATCTCGTCTTGGCTGCTTAAAGGGAGCAAGTCGGCCTAACGATTTATAAGTGTCAGCTGTGTTCTCGACCCCGTAATTCTACTTAGATCGAGTAAAATAATATTTGTCTCACGGCCATTGTGAGTTCTGTAGGTGACAGTAAACTGTTCGGCTTCTTGGATATGTCTCGCTCATGAAGTTCGCCATACGTCTTCATCCTAGAATCTTCCTGAATCAGCTTGTTTTCATACACCCGGTGTAGCGTGTACCATCATTAGGTGTACCAGTACCTATATTTCCTCAAGCGCAGAGACGTTTCGATCAGTGTCCTTATGATGTTGTGTACAGACATTTTGCAAGAAAATCTGGATAGCAAGGTCAATCAGCTAGTGCCGCGTGGAAACGGTTCCTTGATATAGGCATTCGGTGAGATGGCGAAAAAAGACGAGGGCGTTTATTCGATCGGTCGTTAGTTGTGAGCTTGGATGGTATGCGTTAGGAGAACGAACTAGGGAAAATATAATATGAATGTGGTGTTATGAATAAAAGACAACCTTGGCTAAAGTACTAAACAGTGGTATTAATGTGGAGTAAAGACAAGACCAAGGAGCTACCAGGCCAACCCTGATTGTTTCTGAGCACATGAAGAGGTTGACTTGGTTGGTGGCAAGGGCGATCGAAAGCGATGGTTTTAAACAGATGTTTAGGAACTGCGCTTCTTTGGCAGCCAAAATCGGTTCTTTCCAGTCCCTTTTGGATGTGCTACCGATTCGTGTTGAAGATGCTTGGTCCTTTGTACAATGCATCTGGTTCCACAATCACAATCAAGTTGAAAATTAAGCTTTGGTTGGCGTTTAGTTGAGATGGATGTTTTTAGGTGCTGTTGTTACTCTCGCTGCCTCCCCAACAAACAACAAGTTATCAGCATTGTGTGTTCGTTTTAGAAATGGATTTGAGTGACGTTTGATTATGAAGATGCTGTCACTCTTGGATGACAGTGAGAGCTAGGCTGTTTATTTCTGGTGGCTTTTTGAGACAAAATTAGGAGGATGTCTACGTTTTAAATACTCATCGGTACACCTGGCCGGATACCCGTTTCCGTCGAGCGTATCCGTCAGGTGACGTATCCTCCCGGTCCAGTTTGTCGTCTCTTGTGATTTTATACAATCTGTCAAACGAATTTAATCTTGCGAATGAAGTCGCGGGTTTGAGACCCCCTGTAGATCCGTGCGATGCGTACTTATGATACTCCCCTGTAAGGATGCAACAGCGGTACAGTGCTTCTCGACTTTTCAGCATACACTGGCCTCACTGACAGGACGAAATCTCATGGGTAGTTGTCTGTCATTTTTGTCTCAGCTTCCGATTTCAACACTCGGAGCATTCTTAGCTAAATCTTCCACGTTGTGGTTGGTTTTCTTTTTCTGCATGTAACTTTTGGGCTCGTTGGTGAAATTATCCATTGTGATATTACAACCCTTTTTGAGCAACACTTACTGCAATGAGGTCTGAGCAACAAGAAACCCTGGTAGTTTAGGCTATCCTGTCAGACTTAACCTGGGTACGATTCATCGACGTCAAGTGATCTCTGCGCTGCTTTTGATTCAGTTTCAAACTACTGGACCTCTGAGACTCACTCTCCCTTGTGGTGAGACGAGCAGAGGAATCACTCGGGAGATACGGCTACTGCGGCGGTGCTAACGCCTGATTAGAGTGAGTCCACAAGGACATGCTCGTCCTCTTGGCTATGAGTTTTGAAACTTATCAAACGCACTTGCGTGACTTACGTAACTCTGTGATAAAACTATGGTAGCAATATTCATTATATATAGTTGGGCGAAGACGTACAAGATGAAGAAATCACGGTCAAAACCGAGGAATTCGTGCTGACTCAACGGTGGAAATATGTTAGAATATCGGTGGATCGGGTTCGTTTATTGGTAGTCGACCCGGTGACCATTGATCCGTTTTCCGAGTTTGATGATTCCCTTGAAGGCATTTTATCATTATTCGAGTAGACTTTAGTGCACGCTCAAGTGCGCACTCGAATGGTGACAGAACGTCTGGACTGCCAAGGTTTGCGGACAGATCAGTGGCCACCTGATCAATTGCTGATTGTTCCCTCGTCAAGTTTTTTTTCGTCAATGAGGATATATCCACACTCGAGAGTTTCACTATGGTAATGATTTCTGTTGGTTTCTGTTGTCCCTTATGAACTATAAGCAGTTGTCGCGGTTACAGTTTTTTCTGTACACAAATTATTGTACATCACACTGTATTATCGACTGTTTTTATCCGCACTCCAAAGCCAACGGACGAACAAATGCGTACAATGTTGGTGGCATGTACGAAGCACGGCATATTGTACCAGACTACGTTAACAATCAACCAGAAATGACCGATCTACACGGAACTTTCCCCAATATGCCTGCATCCGATTTTCGCTCCATACAAGATGATTCACACGTGTATCAGGTGAGGAGACATTGTGATTTTGCCCTGTGCACTGGTGGTCAGTTCCGAGACTTTTTACGGTACTGTCCTGTAGATTTTGACGGCTAACACAAACTCTTCCACACATCTTATCCCTCAACAATGGTTATCCTGAGGTAACGCATGAGTTACGCTATTAAGGGTAACGCGGATAGCTGAGATGGTCTTTCTGAAGCTCAGGTCATCTAGAATAGGCTAGCTAGTCACACATTATGCCTGCTCAGTTTTAAAAATCTACTTGCTGTACGTACCGGGTCTGTCGGTGTTAGGAGTGCTTTTCCACAAAACCGCATTTCTGCTACAAATGAAAATTGAATTGTGCGGTGAGGAGATCAAAACCAACAGACTCAACTGCGTGTGTTCTCCGCTCAGAGATCCCCAGGTGGGATACTTCAATGCCTACACAGGTAAAAGCGAGTTTTCACTAGCCTGCAATTTTTATTAGAAAAACTACATGACCAGTTAGGTTCGCCGTAGTTGTCTGGCTAAGTGCTCCAGGATGTCTCGGTGTTCTCAGATGGACACTTGATAAAGTTATCATGAAACGAATGATAAATACCGATTAGTCTGTCTCTTTTGATGAGCGAACACTACATTAATAACACATTATTAACAGTATCAGGGATAGCAGAAATTTTCGACCGTTCTTAGGATGTGGTCTGATCATTCTGATTTGTTCAAGAAAACTGAATGTTGGGGAATGCTTATGGGTAGCTGGGAGATTTTTTTTAAACTTTATGCCACATTACTGCTTCCAATTTTGCCCTCGTGTCTAGAATCTCTTGCTTCAATTTCAGTATATTTACTCGGAAAAGGCTTGTAGAAGTGGACATCAGACAGGCGCAATGCGTCCGGTCTGCGGAACTGCAAGTGGGATGAAGCCCTCAGCAACGTTTGATCAAAGAAAAAGCAGGAAGCAACAACTTTACCAACCAGAACACGAGGAGGCTGTCGTCTGTTCATCGCCTTTAAACGCCTGGCGCTCTGACCCCTCTCTTAATCAGGGTCTGGATGGTCGAGGTTTTGTTGGACATGATCTGGCGGATTCGATTACAAGTGGGTCAAAGTCATTCCGTCGATATAACAGGTCCAAGGCCACCGATGAACAGGAGGCTGTCGCTATTCATCGCCTTTAAACGCCTGGCGCTCTGACCCCTCTCTTAATCAGGGTCTGGATGGTCGAGGTTTTGTTGGACATGATCTGGCGGATTCGATTACAAGTGGGTCAAAGTCATTCCGTCGATATAACAGGTCCAAGGCCACCGATGAACAGTTCCCTCATTCAGTCAAGTACACCGGCCGTTCCGGTCAGGGACTTCGAAAAACATATAAGTATTCCACGTTTAATCGGTCCGACAAGATCTCACCGTCATCATCGCCCCTGTCGAGGGTGGAAAATTGCGCCCCGATGACAAAACAGGAGTTAATTCGACTGGTTGGGCAGAGCCCTACTAGTCAGCGCATTGGTGAAAATTATGCCGTGTCATTTCCTAAAGTACAGGCTAGCTTTGTTTAGCCGCATTTCAGAAACCCACCCAAATTAGTTTATTTATTCGCCCAAGATTTTCATGGATTGTCGTTCCACCCATCAGCAGTGAACAGTTTCCACGACATGACGATGCGTCACTTGTTTTAAAAGCCCCATTTTCCTGCGACGTTGCCCCTCCCCAATCCCTATTTTGAGTCATCTTATTTATGCATCTCAATATGAAAACGGTGAATTGTACAGTTTTGTACATAATTGCATAATTCTGACTTGTTGTATGTTTAATTAAGCTTTTGTATAAAAATATACACGCTTGTTTTTCTTCATTGTTCCACTAAAGCAGTTCTTCTCTAGGGAAACGATATCGCTCTCTTGTAGATGATCGGAGGCCACATTTTTTTTGTAAAACGGGGCTGGACGGAGGGCGGATGCTGAGGGGTCGTTGGAATTGCATTGTCTAATGTTTTGGGGACATGCGTTGTTTTCGGTCAAGTAAACATCTAGGCGATTCCAGTGTATAGTTGAGCGGAGTTTGAAGCTTTCACGGACAAGCTTATGGTCTGACTGCCCCCTGTTACCAACGTTTGCTCCTCGGTACCATCCGAAGTCTTCCGCCGAGGAAGCTCAACGGGAGTGAACCAGAAAATGGTTAAGCTGGTGGTTCGTCTCCCGGTCGCTTGAATGACATGCCAGGAGGATGTCTCTTCGGGTACTGAAGACACATCCTGTTGGAATAAGCAAAATTCGCTTAGCGATCTCCGTTTTCATATCGTTGGTCACAGCCAATGCGTTCCAGAATTGTCCGTCGTTCCGGACTGATACAGCCAGTACCATTAGTCGGCACTCAATATCTTGATGCGTTTCGATATCAAGTTGGCTAGTCGAAACAAGGCAAGCAATGTCTACGTCATGGTTATGTAGAGTTCGTGGCTTAATCGGTTCGCTCCCGACGTGGAGATATGTTTTGACATTTCAGCAGCCAGTGAGGCGATGTTGTATTTTAAGGGCTCCTGCTCGCAAATTATTCTTGTGTGACCTAGTCATAGTTTCTTGGGTTTGTTGGGTAGCTGGTGTCCTTTGGACTCTTGCTTGAGCATGCACAACCAATCTCAAACTACAACAGAGCGGGCGAAGTGTAAGTGGAGACAGAACAATACCGCCTGAATAGCGATGCCATCATGGTCGTTGGATTCTATAGGTAAGCTCATCCATCCAGTCTGCAGGCGCCGATCCACGCCTACACTGCCGCTGGTTAGAATTAGGGTTTGGCCAATTCCCTTGGACTGATGACCAATAGACGTGTAGATAAATCAGTGTCGGACACCTGCCACAACCATTTCATCTTGGTGAATACACCATCACGATGAGGTATTGAAAGGGGATTTCCCATCACAGACCGCATGATAACGGGCCACGTAGGAGCAATTTAGTCGGCCACAATGGAGAACTTTGCTCATTCCCAGAGCTACCTATTCCTGACCGTGCTGAAGCATTTGGGAGCAGAAAAATCATGAAGATCTACAAAGTGACTTTCGAGACTGGGTGAACTATGCTGGTGAGTGACCTCTAACATAATGTTCACAGAAAGAGAGCCTTACAATGTAGGCTGTCGTCAGGAAACTGTATTATCGGAAGAGTCGCTCATATGGGTAACAATGCCTGTCTTGATAGAACCTCAAATCTACTCCGAAAGTGCGGAATAATTAGATGATTCTGTGAATCTAAGATAATAAGGCTTTCATTCAGTTTCACGCATAGTCGAACACTGTTGGACTTACAGTGTTGACAAGTTAGCTTCCGGTACGCAAGTACCGCAAGTCCTTAGAACATGTCAAAATTCAGAGCGCGAAAAAATACGACAAAGTCCTCCGCATTTGTCGAGTTCCTAGTTATCGCCACGTTGGTTGTGAAAATAAATTCCTCATCATGTATTGTGGTTCTTTTTGAATTCCGTTGGGATGTTCGCATCGACATAGATGACAGGTCGAACCATACTGTAGTAGGATGTTTCAGTCACGATTATGTCAGGGTGTAGCCCAGTAATCGACCACACCCAAGGAGTGTCTAAAATGCCCGGATACAAATTCGTTTGCTTCTGCGCTAAAATTGCGCAATATGGTTAATTAATATATTATTATTGTTATTATATTTAAATTATGGTTAATTTATTCCTACTCCTCAATCTCGCAGAACTACTGACGTCAAAAAGACAATTTTGTGGGCTGACTGCTTCCCCAAGGTAAAAGTGCTGTACTACAATCTCTTTAATTATCGCACAGATTTGGGTGCTATCACCTTCTGCACTGTCCATCTTTTTGAAGAGTTTATTTGTGGTCGGTCCCGTCATTTCATGGCGCGTTCAGTCCTATGCATTAACCTCTTAAGGAGCCCCAGATCCACGTAGTAGTACACTCATCAAGACGGGTAAGTGTGTTTTCTCCAACGAATATTGCAGTTTTCTTGTTAGCATGGCGTGGTACTTCACAGTAATTTTGGAGACGATCGCATACTGGAGAACAGTTCTAGCCACCCAACCGCGCACTAAAGATGTCTTCGTGTTTGGTGTCGAAACGTTTGTCAGCAAACTGCCGAGCTCGGAGAACAGATCAACGACCACCTGATCAACAATCAATAAACGCACCGGAACTATTTTGACACATTGCCAATAGGGCCGCCTTATAGGTTAATACACGTTCAGAATCACAATGACTGTCTTCATCAGTAGCATACCTTTCTTGCAGTAAAACGGATTCAAACTTGGGCATCGGACTGGGATGGAGAACAGACGACCACCTGATCAACAATCAATAAACGCACCGGAACTATTTTGACACATTGCCAATAGGGCCGCCTTATAGGTTAATACACGTTCAGAATCACAATGACTGTCTTCATCAGTAGCATACCTTTCTTGCAGTAAAACGGATTCAAACTTGGGCATCGGACTGGGATCTGTATACGGATTTCCAGTGCCGCGTGAACGAGTACTAATGTTCTACAAGGTTCATCTGTGGTTATCGGAATTTAGGTCACACAGAAGCCAGTAGACTGTACTATATCTCGTAATTTCCGGACGACGACCACAGTACCTATCGGGTTGAACAAAATTTTTGGACATTCGGCCTGGAGGAGTAAAACGGGTCATGCAAGACCGAACTCGATTGGGTGCGTCTATGTGTGTCCCCAACTAGGTTTGTTTACATTGCTGTGGATAGAAGTACGACACCTTTTGAGGTATCACTGTGTGCACTATGTATGCATAGCTTATCGACTCATCCAGTGTTTCGAGTACTTCGCTAACGGGAACCGTTTTGATGGCTGAACTGGGACGTCGCTATCGGACACCTTTTTGGAACACGTGTAATACTGACAGTGCATGAAGTTTTTCACCATTATTTTGATCCACCCTTTCGTAGATGGTAGGTTGAGTTGAACTGATAAGCCCTCGAGAGTTGGAGTGTACGGTTGAAAAGATGTTGCTGAAGATGTGCCATGCGATAATCTACTACATGTTTAGAAGTAGAAATCATGTCGGTCAAGCTCATAAACTTTGGCGTGACTCGATAGCACTCCAGTCCTAAGAGGCATTTCTAGCTGAGCATTAAATATACATAATATATGTAATATAACTAACATACTTAATGTTCTTCTTTTGGGCCGTTCAGTGGGCAGTGTTACTACAGTCGTCATAAACCTAAACCAGCGTTAAATATATAGACATATATTGTATGATATGAGGGAAAAAGTGGCTTGGGCAACAGATAGATCATCTGGGTCGAACATGCCAGGTGGGTTCACGAAAACTACGGTACATGTTGGCTGCTTATAGACCCGTGAGCACGTACTGGGACACTTAAATCTATCGATCTCCTAAATAAAGTGAGACAATCCAATCGACAATTGAGAAAATAATAAATCTCAAGGTGAATAGACCGGTTACTGACTGTCTGAAAGTCAACAAAGAGACTATGAAAATTCTCCCTCAAGTACAGTATCAGGTAATCGAAAAGAGCCATGTATGGACTATTTTTCGTTGCGATGATAATTGTTAGTCACTAATAATCCGTAATCACCTTCTGTGGAGGAACTTCATAGAGTATTCCTATATGTGGATTGGTTCAAAGCCTACAGTTCACCACCGATTTCCTAATACTGTTGTGCTGAGGATCTGTGCGTGCAACTTTCACAGAGCCCCATTTAACGCGGGCTCCTCCTCATCGTCGAGACGACATTAATGTTCAACACTGGTGCTTCGCGGGATCACTAGTCTTGGACGAATCACTGTGTCCTGTTCGAGTGCAAATTGTTGACAAATTCGTGAGTAGCAATATATCGTCATAGATAAAAACGGATACATACTAACATGATTCTCAGCTGCTTAGGCACTATAGGATGTAGTCCACACTGCGTTTCATGATTATACATGTTTTCATGTATTTATTTGCTTTCACGTCACTCCCTTTCCGTACAGTTTCCGGAGAAGCGGAGCAACTACTGCCGCACTGAAAAGGTGCGTGTTGCGCGAAGGGAAGTCACAGTCACACAGAAACCACACCTTTACGCAGTAAAAGAGTGCAAAAGTGATTCGCATTGTGTTGTATATTATCCCGAATCAGAATTCATACTAGTTCATGCTCCTTCATGAATAAATTTCCATCTCTGATTACCCGAAAGGCCAAACGGACAGGCTTATTTCCAATAAATCTGAGTTGTCCCAAAGTTACAGCATATTTGAAGTGACGATAGTCTGGACCTGGGTTTGAAATGCATGGATCGCATGCTTGCTGAACAGTATCCATTTGAAACGCCCAAAGTCGTGGCACTCTGCCTCGTGGATTTTCGGAGTGTTACGGAAGATCGTAGAACGCTCGGGCGTGCGGTAACACTGCACGGCACCAACTTGCTATGTGACCGGAACAGCTGAAATGTAGACACATTTCCCCTTCTCACACGACCACATCATTAACGACTGCTCTTATGCAACTATCTGGCGAGAGATAGGTCAGTCTACAAACTAATTCATCTGGTTTTTCACTGCACTTACCAGCTTGTATGCTGCGAAATTACCTTTGAGGTTGGAGCATTTTGTTGTGCAATATTATACAGTACCGTTTAGATTACGCACCCAACGAGGCGGCCTTGAATCAAAGCGATCGCCTTCACTACGTAGCTTCAACTTCCCGCCATAATAAACAAACAGATCCGTTTGATGTTGTTCAACGAACTGGTCCATCGCCTTCAAGCGTGGCTCTCATTTCCTTACTCTCTGTATCCTGGATGAACGAGGCTGCAGCAGCTGTAACCGCTGCACTTCGGTGCACGGTCTGTGAGCTGAACAACTGACTGACTGACTGAGGGTTGCAATCTTTTGATGTGGTCATACGTGCATCTCTGCATGTTTTACTGTGCGTCCGTTATGCATTAACGAATAAAGCTCTCTGAATCGTGATATGATTGATGATCAGTCATTATTGTCTTATTAGCCGAAGTAGCCTGTCGCACTCCGGAGTAGCTCGGAGGTAAATTTAGCAAAGTGATCCGAAAGCGAAAATTTTTGGGCATTCTAGAGAAGGGCTATCGCAAGAATCCTTGTTGCCGAGACGAGAAGATAAGACAACACACCCCAAAATCAAATTGTGAATACGTCGATGCCCGAGTAAGGAGAGCAGATCA
This sequence comes from Opisthorchis viverrini, assembly GCF_000715545.1. Classification (NCBI taxonomy): domain Eukaryota; kingdom Metazoa; phylum Platyhelminthes; class Trematoda; order Opisthorchiida; family Opisthorchiidae; genus Opisthorchis; species Opisthorchis viverrini. The sequence continues at coordinate 1,942,111 of NW_008751687.1, read as the reverse complement.
TAAGTTGAGGTATCAAGACGACGGATTTTTCCCAGATTGAAAGCTTTGCGATAGACCGACGGTGACGCGCATTGGCACGTAATGACATGTTCCGTTCCGTAAGCATTCAACCTGATTTAGACGGGTTCCCCAACAGTGAAGTTCCCAACCATTGCATACTCTGTCTCGAGTGGCGCATCTATAGTTCGGCCCATGAAATTTGTTACCACTGATATGACCACATAGTAAGTTAGCATCATTCAGCCTACGGTAGAATATATTTAACCTTCATTTTCATGGGAAAAGGTTTGTAAGACGGAAACCCCATGCAGGTTGTATTAAGTCTTTTGGCAAGAACGGGCAGCGTGCTTTGACACCTTGATAATGTACCGATGAACCATACGATCCGATCATAATTGATATTTCAACCTCGAGTTCTTTGTTTGTTGTTTTCTTTTTTTAGCTGCATTTGCGAGATATGTACAAAATATTGCTGTTCGTTGGATCGAAAACCAAAATTTTGCCACATAATCGGGGAAATGGAAGTATAAATAGTATAATCGTCCAGCTGTAATACCCTTTCGATGCCTAGCTGCCGTGCCATCCGAGGAAAGCACGAGGGCTGGGATACTGCCAGGATGCCCAAGCCTAGACAGGGAAAGTCGAGGGGCAGAGGTCGGGTTCGAAACCACGGAACCCCCGGTCAGTAAATCCGGGCTCTAACCACTTGAGCCATCTCACACAGAAATATTCGATGCTGCCTAGCCTCTGAATCAGCTTGACATGCAAGACAAGGAGAATGTTGTACCCAACTGTCCATTTGACTTTCAATTCATTCAATTTATCCTACCTATCCGCAAGGGTTGTTCATGGGTTTTCAGCCGACTACCCCAGGTTCGGGTCTACCATACAGTTCTTCCGATCCCTCTAAGTTAAACACCCTTATCAACGGAAGTACAGCTGAAACCTAAATATCAGCTCCGATTTTCAGAGAGAAAACTGTTACTTCACCATGAAAATAGGGCACCAGATACAAGAGCAGATTCAGGAATACTTTTAGGATCCAGACAAAATTACTGGAAAAAACTAGCTGTTCCAAAACATTCTGGGTGTAAACTACGAAGACACCGAAACTAAACTACACCCAAAACTTACTATTATGTAGTGTACCTCCGTTACGCTGGCGTCTGTTACTCCCCGGCACTTATGGACTCCCAAAAAGTCTGGATTGTAACCTCCGTATAGCTCGCCGGCTTGCAGCAACTGAGCTAACACCCCAAGGCCAGCCTCAAAAGGGATAGCGGCCGTTTCAACTGGTGTCATTTTAGCCGTGTTTTGACCCAACAATTAAACGCACTTAATGACAATGTCCGAACTGTACTTGCGTGACAAAAACTCGGTAAGCCATTGGTTGTAGCGAGCTGTCCTGGCAGTGGACGTGCTCGTATTACAACGAATTATCCGAGAAGTTTCAGTGTGTCGGTTGTCTTGAATTCATTCGTCGGGCTGCCCCACCGTCCCGTTATTGTTAACGTCACAACCGCAAAGCCAAAACGTATGCAAAGATTGTGTAAAAATGATGATAAATACGATATCAGACTTCTGGACAAACAACATTGTGCCTTGGATTAAATAGGCTTTATGATACTGCTTTCTTGCACATGGTTCTGAGAATGAGGGGCTTGAAGACTATCGACTTATTTCGCTATCGAGTGAGGGCCACAGGCGCCCTTTGACTACTGCGGGTGACATCCAAGAATATCGGTTTTTGAAAAATTCGATTAAGGGCTGTACTGTATATGTCGAGCGGAAAAATGCATGGGTGACAGGTAGCACCCTTCAAGAGAGACTGGGCGAATTTGATGCTGACACGAGGAGCTTGAACAGATGTAAATTTCTCACACTAAAAAACACCACAGGCCACAAGCTTTTTGTTTCGCCAGATAGGATACCCTGCTTAAACTGCGCGATTGTTGCACAATAGACTTACTCAGATGCTATTATGCGGTGTTGCTCCTTGAAAACGCGCTTGGTTTGGGCTATTTATACCAGCTTATAAATAGAAGGCTTCAAAACATCTGAGGTGCCAAACACCTGCGCATATGAATATCGGATTGTTTTGATACCACGTCTGACGCTTTGAAGTCCCGATTTTATAACATTCGAAGACCACACCATTCTTCATGTGATGACCAGGACTTAACAAGATATGTCAGTCGAACAGATAGTCAAAACAAATGAGTGACGATGAAAAGATCAAGCGCTGCGTTGTTGACGGGATTGGACCCATTATCGGAGACTGTTCACAGCCTAGCCGTTTAATCTCTGTTCTGTGAAATATCTGGTAGAATAAAAAGCCCACGGCCGATGGGAACGTGCGCCTTCCCTGTACACTGGTTAGTGATAATGGATGTCTCTTTTCAAATGTTGAAGTTCGCAGGGCGGGGAGTTGGTACACAGTAAAGGAAGTTGCTCATGTTAAAATGATAGTGTTGAATCTTACAACTTGTGCGAGAGAATATTCTGTTTAGTGAGGTATGTACTAAATCCTTAAGGCACTAAGGTACGTGGTGGTCGTTTAAAATTAATTCCTATGATCTGAAGTTCTAGTCCGGTTTCATGATCTCTAAAAAGATACCAATTTTCTAGAGTACCACCGTCTGGTGGACATGGAAGCCAAGGAGATAGAACAGTCCCAGAAATCCGGTAGTGGCTGATGACTATATCAGTTGATCCGCCCGATCGGTCCCCGGAAACATTAAGGATCAGAATGGAGCGACCACACTGAATAGAGAACTCCTCGACCGATGTATCGATCAGTTCGAGCAACAGTAATTGTGGCCACCGGCTGCCACTCATCTGGAGCTTCCAGCTGGTGTAGAATCCTGGACGGTAAACGTGGAAACCCCTATGGCCTCGGAAACCTATGACTACATAAGCCCTCTCAAGCGCCACGGAGCTTCTGGTACGGATGACCTCCAACCCGCATTATTCAAAGATGGAGTTGAAATCCTCAGTCAGCGCCTGTCCGATCTGTTGGTCCGCATTTGGGAAAAGTAAACTGTCTCAGGCAACTGGTGAGAGTCGGTGATGCTGTCCGTTTTCAAAAAACGGGCTTGTAGAGGGTGTGATAACCAGGGGGATCAGCTTGACACCGGTTGTAACCAGACTGCTGGCGTCACTTGTGCTTCGTCGCCTTATGGTGGCTCGTGAAACAATAAAATCGAGAGCAGCAAGCGGGATTCCGGCCGGGTAGAGGTGCATTGACCAAATCTTCACACTACGTCAGGAGCTAGAACAACGCCATGCGTACAAACAACCCAGGATTTCTAAGGCGCATTCGATTCGGTTGACCGGTCTGTTTTCCTTGACACGCTTACCCATCAAGGAATGCCACAGAAGTTTGTGAACATAATAGGTACCTTGTATTCTCAGATTTCCGGACGCATGGTGACCTCTCCAAAACTTTCATATACATAGCGGTGCCGGGCAGAGGTACCCACTCTCTCCATTCGTGATCGGTGAGACAAAACAGTGGTGTTCAAATAGCTACTGACAAAAGCCTTGTCGATGTGGAATATGCGGACGACATCATTCTCGTCTTCGAAGTGGGGAAGGTGCAGGTGCTTACGGATGAATTGACACGGGTCATCTCGACTTTTGGAGTGCCCTTTGCGCCCACAAACTGTAAGGTCATGCTCATGGGCATGCGACCACTGAACGCGCCACTCACAATCCAGGGATAGGGACTCGAAATTGTGGAGCGTTTTACGAATCCTGGAAGTTGTGTTAGCTCAGACTGCAGTGTGACAAATGAGGCCAAACCACGAATCTGCAAGGTTGGGGTCGCGTTTTGGGAATGTTTTGAAGTTTCTACCTTCCCACTTCACACCATAAATTGTAGGGCCGGGAACTGCTGTTGCCTAGATCACCGCAAACTGTTGTCCGTTTTTGAGTTCGAACGTCACGACAGTTCGGCTCCAACAGAATAAAAATAACTGAATGGCGTCTGTTAGCTCGAGATGGCTCAGTAGTCAAGGGAAGATCTGTTGTTCGAAGCCAACCATGACACCTCAACTCCTCCTGTCTAGGCCCGGGGAACGTGATAGTATCTCGGTCCCCTTGCTTTTTTTTTGGGGGGGGGGCATGGCAGTTAGGTACCGAAATGTCGCTACAGCTGAACGATCGATCGCCAGTAGTTACGGAAGACAGATCTCGTCACATTCAACATATGGCCCAACTGTGGTGGTGTATGCTGCCGGTGGACTGCTCCACTGCCCAACAGCTTATCTCATCATGAACTCACTACGTGATGCGCCGGAAAAGAAAACCAATGCATGCAAAAAATGCGTTAAAAGTTTGATATAAGTAGGACCAAACAGAATACCGCAAACCACAAGAGGAGAATGATGAAAAGATTGTTCGTGAGATGAGAAAAAATAAATATACGAAGAAAAGAAGTCGTGATAAAAAATCTGGCAATGACTGAAAATGGTCGTGAAATACCCTTCAAAGGAAGTGGTCTGGACATAACCGAAGTCCCTTACACAAAACCCAGTTGATAAATTTCATTCCCGGTAGACAAGATCTTTTTTCAAGCTCTAAAAATGCGTGCTTCATGTCACGCAACTCTGAAAAAGAAAGAATAAGTAGGACTAGTAAGGTATCGGAAAAGGCTGAAACAAAGCGCTCTAAGGTATTGGTAGCTCAGATGCGTTTATTGATTGTTAATTATTCGCCGATGCGGAATGATGATGTCCCCTGGTTTGGTGATCGAAAATTTGCAAACTAAATACCACGATCAGTGGTATCAGATCAACACCCACCTGACAGACAGTGCACCTTATTGATCCGACACCTCAGTACAGAGGGAAATCAGATCCCGGGTAGGGGAAATCACGAACATCGGTAAGTCAGGGATAAGTTAATTTGTTTAGATTTGATCTGAAACGTGCGCCGCGAGAGTAGTTGTAATATGCTTATCTTGCGTGTTAGACGAGTCAAACCTAAATACGGTGAGAAATATGGGCTGATGATGAGTCCCAATGAAATCGATACCTGAGTTAACAGCTTTTCTCCTGGTGTGAAGTAACCCTAATAAGCAAACCAGGACCGCGGGGTGATCAGACAACAGAGTGGTGTGTACACAGTATCGTTTTCAGTGAGACGCGTTACCTACTACGCACCATAAAAACTGTTCTGTTCATACTTAGATAAGTGAAACCATAAATCCGATTTCGATTTATTCCAACCCCACTCCATTGCTACTTGTGAAGTGTTGAGTCAATCTGATTAATGTCGGATAAACTACCTGTACTGCATACCCATGACCAGAGGGGGCCGACCCATCCGTCCGCGTTCACTCAGCAAACGATGGTCAGACTGGCTATTGCTTTGTTTACCGAGGTGAGCTAGTTGGTTTCGAACATTTCATCACCGGTGTTTTGCGGGTAAGTGCGGAGTGACTATGCTTGCATATGTAGGCACGAGGTCTACCCACCCAGAGTGACCTTGGTTTGTCATTCGTGAGTATTCTCATTTTTTGCCTTAAAACTGGTTACCAACCAGCACCGAGTGAAAAAATGTCATTCTGATCACGTGACGATACTTTGACGGTCTTGCTAACCCAGTATGACGTATATTGTGCCTCCGATATGGAAGAAAATTTTAGTAACCACGTGACCAACCCAACCACCGATGTATTCTGCCTTGTAGTTAAAACAAGCGACGATAACGCATTTTGTTTTTACTTCCCAGGGAATCTGAAAGACACCAAGAGAGTCAAATTCGGTCGGATATGAAGCGTACGAGAATATGGCAGATTTTCCACCTGTTACCATCAAGCCAAAGCTACTGACCATTCGAAGAAGTGAGAAACAATGAGAAAATAGAAAAAGGTAACTTACCATTGCGTGTTTCCCTTAACTGCTTTTCCAACAGAGAATTTCGCGCTTTTAATTCCTTGCAGTTGAGTTTCGCAGTACCCGAACGGTGATCATTCAGCTTGGCAGAGGAAACCGCTGCAAAGGAAACACAAATTTAACATCAACAACAGGTTTATTTCAACATAACTAGCTTTCGTGCATACCAGCAATCCACGAGGTTCTTGGTCATTCATGAGACCAAAGCATAAAAACAAAGTCAGTTGGGAAGAAGCACGTCTACATAAGGAACACACTCAAAGGTAATTCGGTTGCTTAGACGGCTTACAAATTCTGTTGGTACGTTATACATGGCCGCTGTTCTGTTTGAGTTCCAATTCCAGCCTCACTATCCGTCTGAAGGACAAATTTCCACGTTCTACCACCACTTTCTGTGTGTACTGATTCATATGCTTTTACTGTGCTTCATACGTTGGTCGTATGACCAGTCGTTTGTCGGAGAGGATATGAGAACACAATCCGGCGTCTCTGAGTAAAGGATAAAAATCGGGCCCAAGTGCAATTGTGTCACATCTGGCCGAAACCAGTCATGTTATCAACAAAGGGTATGCCTTCGGTGTCACGTACCAGATACCTCTGAACCAATCACGAAGCGTACTACTATTCATACTATTATCGGTCGCAGAGGCAAGCGAAGTCCGACTGCATGACACACAACTTTGTGTCCTCTGAACTTGAGCGGAATTTCGAAAAAATCCGGCCTCTGACTTATGTGATTTGTGTCTGAGGTAGGCCGTCACGAAGAGACTGGACCTTACCCAACTTTGTGCTGAACTTGAGCGGAATTTCGAAAAAATCCGGCCTCTGACTTATGTGATTTGTGTCTGAGGTAGGCCGTCACGAAGAGACAGACTCTTACCGTGATGTGGCGGTTTGTGTACCTCCGCGACCCATTGAGCTATACTGGGGAGTGTCCGCACGATGCTCACAGAGTCTCTCATACCAGGTTGGTCCATGGGTAGAGGTCCGACGAACACAGTCTCCTGGCCCTCCAGGTTGGGGGTTGGAACATGTAGCGACTTGTTCCGTAGAAATGGTAATGCATTTGCATTTCCCGCCAAACACCGCTGCCTTGTGGTTAGG